>NC_061770.1:53530333-53617500 GCF_022458985.1 Mugil cephalus | reverse complement strand
GGTAACATTTAGGATGAGTTTGTCATTGTGATAGAAAAACACAGTAGAAAGAACATTTTGTGTCTTCAACTTGCAGCCAAGAGAAACAGAATCTCCCTCAGTGATAGGATGGACAGGGCTCACCAGGATGATACCATCAGCTGGAAAACAAGCAAACAATGTTAGTGTCAGTCAGAGATCAGCTGGTGTAGACCTTTAAAAAACCCTGACACAATGATGGGAAAGGCTTCATGTTGGTTTATTTGCTCATGAGCAGATCAGGGAATATTTTATCTGAGCATCAATATACAGTATTCATTTATAAAAAAACAAAAACACGTTTAAACTGCCTCTCTAAAATGAATTATTAAAAGTTTTAGATGATATTTTAAATTATTCAAACTATTTCAAAATAATTGAATGAATACCAAGTATTACACATGTATAATACTTTGTTCTATTTAGTATTTGGCTGCAAATAAAACGTTAAAGAAATGATTTGATCATAAGAAGATAGAGTAGAAGGAATGAGATATTCACTTAAATCTACAGCCAAAGATACTGGGAACAACTGAATATATACCATGGACAGTGATGTTGACTGCGTTGCTGAACTCTCCTGATCCAGACTCACACCAGTACACTGCATCATCAGACTGGGATCTGGATAATTTACATGTTGATCCAGTCATTGTCCCCCAGGTAGAACAGTGTGACAGGACGCCATCATCAGTAAACCTCCTCACTCTCCACTCAGTAGAGTTTCCCTCACAGCTCAGAGAGACAGAGTCAGAGGTGAAGTGCTGCACTCTGTCAGGATTCACTGTGAGAGACGCTGGTGAATGGAAATCTGACAAAGAGTCAAAGCAACAACAGTGATATTAATATTAAAACGGCCACAATGCAAATACTTATTAACTTTCTTTTTTTTTAATTGCTGAAAATTAGTGCAAACATGTCAAGCTGCAGTGTTTTGGTCAAACTATTTTTTTCTACCATTTCAGTTTATTTTAGTTGATATGCACCAAGCAGCAGTGTGTAAAATGAGAAACTACATGTGTACTCTGACAATCTGATCAGTTAGAGCAGTAACATGAGCAAAGATGAAGAGTAAAGACTCAAACACATGTCGTTCCTTAATGAATTAAAGTCATATTGTTCCTCTTTCATTTATTTGTTTACTTTTTCCTTCTCTCTTTTCCTCCTGTGTAAACATGTACTTTCTTCTAGACGCAACTTACACCCACTCAACACAACACAACACAACACAACACAAATAACCTCCTGTGTTTTATAGACGACCTGTACCAGTTTATTTTGTCTCTGTCAGAAAAAAGCTTCAAAGTCTTGAAACTCTTTTTTGTGTTTCTCATTTTCTCCGATTTGTTGAGAGGAAAACATGATGGTTAAAGAGAATTAGTTTGAGGTAGAAAAAAAGGAAATATCATACTAACATTAGAGGAACATAAATATGCAGTCAATGAATTGTAAACATGTGTTTTAGTTTTCTAGATACTGCATGGAGGTCACAGATAAAAGGTGATTAATAAAAGTAAAGATGTAACATCTAGTTATTGAGAGAACAGATGGAAACAGACTGACCTCCAGACCAGACAAACTGAGGTGGACTGTAATCAGTGTAAAACACTGGCTCTCCTCTTCCAGCTCTACACACATATCCTGCTGTGTGTGTCTGTCCATCAATGATGCAGGAATCTTGTTCAGTTCCATTGATGCTACCAGGAAGCAGCTCATAGTTGGAATATTGATACTTGTGTGATATAACAGGAACAGCTTTATACCAGTAAAACCTCCATCCTGCAGATGGATGTTCAACCTCACAGCTCAGAGTTACTGAGGCTCCAGGACTCAGCCATGATGGAGACACAGAGAGGACAGGTTGTTTATCTGTTGAAAGAGGTTTTAAACATGTGATGTCTCGTCTCTTAACATAGACTATAAAAATGTTCACTTTAATTTACAATCTTTGTGAATATGTAAATAATGAACATTTAAAATCTCTACATAATAACAAAATGTTTCAGTGTCTGTGGCTCAGTGGGTAGAGTGGGTTGTCCATGAACCAGAGGGTTAGTGTAGCACTGGTGTGTCAATGTGTGTGTGCAAATGTTTAGATAAGTCTGTGCCTGTAAAGCTTTGAGCATGAAGAGGTGTTAAACCTTTGTCCACATGAATGTTTTTAAACATTCATCATGTTTTAGGATACTACAGTAAAAATATAGTTTAGCAGCAAGTGTTGAGTTTTGTTGGTGGAGGAGGTGAAACACACTGAGATAAATTCATCTTTTTACCAAACTGATGTGTACAGCACATGGAGAGTTCCTCCTTTAATCCTGAATGTTCCACATGTGTCACTCAGTGATTCATGTCTATTTTATTCTATTTCTCTGACTCTTTTTAACAAACTGAAAACATAGACAGTTTGGTGTAGTAAATGATGGGAAGGATTGTCCACAATGGAGAGAAGTTTACTCCCTACTGATCACTTGTCCACCCTTTCTGATCAATTTGTTCATCCTGCTGATAAAATGAAACTGATATGGATGATAGATGTTCATCTTACCTGATACAGTCAGTCTGATGGTATCACTCCACTCTGTTAAATAGTAGCCTCTTCTACCTCTACATCTGTATCCTCCACTGTCAGACTCAGTAGCTCCATTGATCCTGTATTCTCTGGATGTTGGAGGTTTGTTTAACTCGTCTTGTTTCCATTCATACGTCTACTGAGTACGTCCACCTCCCTGGATCTCACATGTGAGGGTGATTGTCTCTCCTCTGAATATCTGAGGCCAGTTGGTTTGAAGGATCACTGTGGCCTCACTGGAAACTGTTCACAACAAAAAATACTCCGTTTGAGTAAAAACTGAATAAACAGAAAAATGTAACTGATTTAGTCATAACTTCAGAGCTTATTATGTAAATATAAACTGTTCCCCTGTAATGTCACTCAACAGCTACAAAATAAAACTGAAATATTTGGTTTAGAAAAAAAACTGCTGCAGTGACAACAAATATCATCAGACTCCATCTAGTGTTGAACTGTTGAACCTCAGTTGTTTCTATGAAAGTTACATTAACCAGAGTCAGGACAATTAGTTCATCAACTGGTGTGAATATGTCATCAGTAGCTCCATAAATCTCTCCAAGTTTCATTCATTCTTCCTCTGGTTATGTGGGTTTCTCAGTCACCTCAGTGGCTTTAGACTCAATGATGAGGCTCAAACATTTCAACCTTTACTGACTCTACTGTGTCTGTGTGTGAACAGTAACAGGTCTGTTCTTGTCATGATGCTGTATTGATGCTGTATCAGTCTGCTCCTGTTCACTGCTCTGTCCAGGTTTTTTTTTTTTTATTATTACAACGTGCCCTCAGTTCTGCAACACACATCCACAGACATACACAACATCATCCTATGGCTACACTAACGTGGATCCAACAGACCAGACCATACTAACAAATGCTGGTCCTGACACAAAGACGTCTAACAGTGCAGGACAGTTTTTGATGTATTCCAGATGCAAACAGTGCTGTCCACCAGTCAGCCACAAAATTAAAACCACCAGGACAAAAACTGGTCACCACGACCGCGCTCTGAGGTACGAGGGCTACTGTCCTCATCTTTTATACCTTTGGGGCGTCACAAGTCACACCCTTGTCCTTCCCCTACATGGGGCAAACCCTCACCAGCCCCTTATTTTAACCAATCATATCCTTAGAAATTGTCTTCATCACTGTTGATGAGCCACGTGGCATTGGATGCAGATGTGCCACATGGCTCTGGAGCATCGTGATCTACTCCAAATACCTTTTCTATTTTTTCCTCAGGTTCAAACACCTGCATTTATCAGTAGTTTTGGAATTTCCCTAGGCTCCTAGTTTCACAAGGTTACTCCCGTCCATTTTACTCCCTTATCTTCTAATCCACTCTTAAGCTCATTATTCTTTAAAATAACTTTACCAAGTGCGATAAGCACAACTATCTTCTACATACACACGTGCTCTTGAAACAACAGAATGACTACTGGGTTAAATTGCAGACCTTGAGGACCATAAGGACCATACAGCCATATGCATATGTGCAAATACTCAGGGACATGCAACTACATCCTGGTCCTACCGAGTGGGTGATGGACTAGACCAGAATTCCAGCTCAGTTAAGCTTCTGAGCAGCACTTAGATTCTCACTTAGATTCTCAAAACAAAATGTAGAAGTCTGGACTGAAAATGAACATATATATTACGTTAGACTTAGACTTGGACAGACTTTGATGATCCACAAGGGAAATTAATTGATCATAGCAGCTTAATTGACACAAAAAGATGAGCTGTTTTACATCTGGATAGAATAAGGAATAAAAGAAGTTCTGTAACCTTCACTATGGCAGCAGAGCTGAATCATTCTGCTGGAGAATGAGCTCCTCTGACCCTCTAATGTTTGGATGGGATGGTTTGTCCACAATGGAGAGCAGTTTATCCAATGTCCTCCTGTCCCTCACTGAGACAAATGACTCCAACTCCCTACCGATCACTTGTCCAGCCTTTCGGATCAATTTGTTGATCCTACTGATGTCTGGTACTACTTCTCCAACAAACCACAGCAAAGAACAGGGCACTCGCAACAACAGCCTGGTAGAAAGACTGCACACAGACTGATAATTTACTGCACACATTGAAAGACCTGAGCCAGAGTGGGTGAATCCAGTTAGTCTTTGTACTCTGGAGCCATGAGGACACTGAAATCCTAGAGCAGCAACAGTGAAAGTCTTCTGGTACCAGGACTACCCTCCAGTCTGTGGATTGTTAGCCTCCTGATCCTGAAAACAGCTCTCCAAACCACACGTTCTCAAACACACGTCCATTCTTTGATGTGTAAAGATTCCATTGAACTTTGGGTTTCATTTGGACTTGGAATATTTAATTTGATTTTGGAAGAACTTTGGGGGAAGGATGTTTGATGGGTTTCGCTTGAGGAACGTTTACTCTGATTTCGCATGAACTTTGGGGAGAATTTGGATCGATGGACTGGGAATTTTGGGGAACATTGAAATTGTTTTGTTTGTACTGTGGGGCATTGGATGTTTATTGAACTGTTGGGGCATTTGGGGTCCTTACCTGTGGGAATTACTTTATGTTATTGACTGATGACCAGGGGGGAATTTTGTGTTTTTGTTGTTGTAAATCTTGTCCTTAAGAGTTTCCTGTATTTCAGTGGCCCTGCAATTATGGTTAAAGAAAAGACAAAAGGCACATATCTGACTTTTGACCTTCATTTCTTATGTATCAGAATCGTTATTTTCTTTTCAGGACCCCAAACTGGTAAGGGATTAGGTAGGGACCCCTACCTACTATATGTCTTCTATATTACCTAGTTATAAATATACATTATTATTATCATTTTGCATTCAATATTAAGCTATTCAAATAATACACAGGTTCAAATATTCATTCTTAAAATTTAAAATCTGTATATATATATATAATATTGCAGTGGAACTGAACAAGATTCCTACATCATTGATGGACAGACACACACACAGGGATATGTGTGTAGAGCTGGAAGAGGAGAGCCAGTGTTTTACACTGATTACAGTGAACCTCAGTTTGACTGGAGCTCAGTTTGTGTTTTGTTTCAATACTTTGAGACATAATTATTTAGAACAAAACTTACTGCGCAAACTCATCTAAGGTAACTATTTTAAACTCTTTAAAGAGGACGTGAAACACTAAACATGGTTATGATCATTTAAAGAAGGTCTCTCGTACTAAAGGTTTATTTAAGTTTAAACACTGATGGTGAAAGGAATTTCAAAATCCTGCCATCTAAGTTTCACTGTTAAGACACAGGGCGCCGCCATTGCTGTTGTGTCTCAACTTGTCCAGCTCTTGGTCGTACTGAGCCACTACATATACACTGAACGTGACAGGACGAGAGGAGCAGATTACAAAACCAATGGAAGGAGGCATGTTCTGCATTGCTCCTGGATGTTCACATGAGTTTTATAAAGTTAAAGACTGGGAGAAACCTGTTCATTTCCATCATCTGCCACAGACACCCAACACCTGTTCTCTGATGTTGGCTCGCTACACTCAAAGGGAAGAATCGGGAACTGGAATTTACATTTTACACTTGGATCTTAAGAAGGTTCCAAGTAGAGCTTCAAAATGCAAAAAGAAGAAATGGGAGAGAGAACCCACAACTTTAGATTTATTGAAAACAACAAGTGAGCTGAAATAGGCTGTTCATTCATCAGCTGATCAAAGGTTTAAGATGACACTTTCATTTCTTTTTTGAGGGGGTTGTCAGCTTTTTTTAAGCTATGGTCTTAACCTTTAGATCATCTGACCAGCCACCATGAAGTGCTACCAACCCTCTCCTCACTGTCGTCTCCATACGGAGCCGCTGAACCTTCTTAATCAAAAATGAGTCTCTCAACCCTCCTTCTCGTCAGTGGCTCAAAGACATAGTCCATTGGGTTAGTTGATAGAAAAATCCCTCTCTTCTGCCTCATCCCATGACATATTTCTCCTAAACTGCGTTTTCTTTAATAGCGGCCAAAGCAACTAACCCACCAGTGACATAACTTAGGGAGTGTTAATTAGTTGTATGTTTTTGGTCAAGCATGTGTAATGGAGGTTGAAGTTTCTAGTTTTTACTCTATGCATAGTGTATAGAGGTTATGGGCATATATGCAGCAAGTCAAAAGATGCAGCAATGTGAATAATATTTCTAGACTTAAATGTTCTCATTCCTTCCATCGTGAGCCTCTTGGTGGCGCCTTTTGCAGCTTTGGTTCCGTTCCTCTGTCAGATGTGTTTGCAGACGCATCCTTGAGAACATGATGCATAATATGATGCATGATGTTCAGCTATGTAATATTGGCGTTAATTACTCAGCTGTTACTAAAATAGTTTATCACTCGTTGATGCAGAGGTTTCCTCTCATTGTCTTTGAGAACACAACATAAACATGTATGTTAAACTCTGCAAGTGTCCTAATTACTTCCTGTTACCTGTCACCATTTTAGTAGCAGAACTTCAAACGTTTCTGACATGTTCACTTCATTGGTGTTTCAGTCATTTTTATATGAGGATATGTCTGTTTTTTTAAATTTCCTGAGAGTTAGAAATACATCAAAGTTTTTCAGGTTTTCAACTCATTGATGATGAGAACAACTCATGTCATTAAAGCTTTAATGTGAATACACTAATTGGAAAATGACTGTTTTCAGTTACTCATTTCATATTCAGATAGTGGTTTTTTATTTGCTTCTTCTTAATTAAAGCTGTGATGCTTCGTAAGCCTGCTTACATCTTTGACGCTCCTTGATGTAACAGTAACAACTGCTGAAAGTCATGTTTCTATCTTTGTGAGGACATTGGCCTGATGCATTAATTCCCTGGTGTGTTACCCTAAAACCAAGTCTTAACAGGTTTCAACCCTAGTAGTATATACAGTCAATAGTTTCAACCCTTGAAAAGTCCCAGCCCATGGCAGGAAAAAAAGCTCACAGCAACAAAGTGACCTCACAATGTTAGTCTGAAGAACTGGCCTTCACATCTTAATAAAAACAAGAGCGCACACACACACACACACACACCACAATTCTAATGTGGATATAAAAAGTCCACAGTTAACACCTCAGTTAAAAACAGCAGATTCTTTTCATTACAATCAAATCAAAGACGACTCATATCAGAATTTATGCCACTTTATGTATTTATTTATTTGCTTGTCCCAACATACGGATGCATCCAAACAATATTTCTATATGTTTTTTTTAAATGAAAGCTCCAGTTCTGACCATGTGAAGCAGCAAAGCAACAGCTGCAGCCACTGAGTAGCAGAGTAGCTGAGAGGAAGATGAATGCCTCTCAACAAGGAAATGAAAATGACTTCTTGTCTAAAACCTGATAAGACGTGTGAACTCTCCAACAATTTTCATCTTTTTCTCAGTGCAATAATCTGTACATTTATATTTAGCGTTTGCTGGAACATGAATGCACAACACGTCATGTCTGATGGAGGGATATCAAGGTAAGATGTTTTTTTTTGTAACTTAAACACATTAGTTGCATGTTAGTAGTTTGGCATATTGCTGCATTGTTGGCTCAAAGCTTCTGAACAGGAGGATTTTTTTGAAGGAATCTTTGTAGTAGAGTTTTCACTTCAGTTATGTTCAATAGACTCAGTAGATGACTCGATGTTTTTATACTGCTCAGCAGTGGCGTCATTGCATTGGGGCTGGTGGGCCACGTCTCCACCAGAGGGTGCTGCTGTGTGTGTACGTTTTCCTGTGCCAAAAATGTTGTTGTAAGTTCTCAAAAAGGCACTTGTGAATGTAGTTTACATATTGTTTGAATTTTAGTGGGATTTGTGTAATGCATAACTGGAGATATGTGTGTGGGGGACACAACCTCAACTCCCCTACAGAGCTGTTCACCTGTCTGTGGTGCTGAAATGGCTGTTTGGTTATGATATATTGTGTGTAGTGACTTTGTATATGATTGCAGTGTATTGGGGGTGCGCCGTTCACACTATAAGCTGTGCTTTGAGATTTTTATTGTTGTCACATGATTGTTTTGATCTTGAGTATTTGTTATAGTGAGATCTTGAACACTGCTGTTTGGTGGAGCTAAAGATATGATGATATATGTCATCAGATGTAATTTTGTCGTCACCTGTTCATTGTCAGGAGCTGTGTTCCCCTCTCTCACTTGCTATTGTGTTTTTGTTGTGAGGGTATTGATAGTGCTTTTCTGGATTACATTATGGGATGAAAAATTTCCAAACCAAAATCACCACTGCTGCTCAGTATTATTTTTGTATCTGCCTCTTACTAAATCATAACTGCCACTTGAGTCAAGGACACTGACAAACTACAGTCACTGATTTAAGCACCGGACAGCTCCTCTGAACCTCTCTCTACTGCCTGGCTTAACACAAGGTGAGGTAACTTCAGCACTGGACAGCGTCACTGGGGGACACATCAACTTCACATGGCTCAGCTTGAGGCTTTAGTTGTGGATCTGGATCTTACAAAATAATCCACTGACAAAGATTGAGCATCATCTCCCACCACTGGAGCTTTGAGTAACACCACACACCAGAGGTCCTGCATGTTGCCTGAATACTTTAATCCCTGGATATTGTACATGTAGGGAGACTCAGGCAATACTGGTTAAAAACTGGTGACTGATGCTCATACGCTCTAAGCACTGTTGTTTTTTTACTTTCCCAAAATAAAGACTTTCTTCAAGTTTCGAGTTTCGAGTAAACCTCCAGGGCTTTACCAATAAGAACAAACAGCAGCAACAATGTCCACACATTTTTTGGCCACTTCAATGTAGAAGCCACACGCTCCTATAAAATGAAATATTTGTCTACATTCATGTGTAGATATAGATCAAGTAGATGCAGCACCATATTCTAACTCCCATAAGAGAACTGGATTTTGATGTTCAAGCTTTTCCACTTCGAGTGCAACATCACTTCTTTTTCCTTTAACGCTTCACGCTGTAACTCAATACTAATTACTATTTTAATAGGAAAACTATAATTGACTCAGCCTTTTATTCAGTATCATATTGACACCAAGTCATTATTCAAGGTTCATTCGACTGTAATCTGTCAGAACAGTTCACAACAATATCCTGTACAGATGTGTTTGGTTCTCACTGCACTAAAAGAATAATAATTCTTCTCATTTCCCATATATTAACCTCCTAATACAGACCTCACAGGTTTTATGATTGTCTTGTGTTTACATCTGACAGCCAACAGAGGGTGCTGTTCATTGCTTTATCTTCTTGACTAAGTTTCATCAGACTGTAGTAACCACTGGGTAAACTGCAACTCTAAACAATATTCAACTTGTCTTTGTCTTATAAAGTTAGAAATGGACACGTATGATGATTTGATGATTCAGTGGCGTAGCCCTGTTTGAATAAAGTATTCTGAGGTTGTGACAGAAGCTTAAAGTTAGCAGACTGGCTTCTCTGAGTTGTAATGGCAAAGTGCGTTCCTGTTAGAACGCAGTCTATAAGTTCCCCCAAGACTTAGGTGAAGAATAAAGAAGCAGGAGACAGTCCTTCCTTATGGCGCTTTCATCCAGTGTAAGCAAGGTACACAGATGTGGTGGGTGTGGTTATATGTGTGTGTGCTTCTGGAATAAACCAAAAATAAGAAAAGCCATCAATAAAACAGCTCACGATGTGTTTAACCATAACACACAACCCGAAATAATAATAAAACAATCATTAGCATGAAATATATGATATGTATATATCATATACAGGAGAAATATCCATGATATAATATATATATCACATATTTAACTGACAACATAGAAAAACAGTCAGTGGCATAAATATAACCAATAATCAAATGACCACTAGTGGCTGGATCTGGCTAAGTCACCTGCTCTGTCATGCAGCCTTCAGAACAGAGGTGATAACAGTTCACTGTAAGTCACAGAGCCACAAGATTCCTCTTAGGATGATTTGATTGTGGAACATTACCCCTCTGATGCATGAATTATGATATCCTGAGTCAAGATTTTGTTAAAATGTGTTTTTACTGTTTTTAGGGCATGAAAAAACAAATATTAACTTTTTTTCAAAAACAGATTTTCAGGAAGTTACAGACATGTCCATGCCAGTTTAAACATGATAGAAGAATGAATCAAACTGATATTTATCATAAATCCATGAGCACTTATGTCATTGTATGCTTTGGAAAACACTTTAACCTACTTTCAGACACTTTAACATTCTGTAGCTCTATTGCTAAAACCTAAATAAGAAAACAAACAAGTCAGCTAAATTCATGTTTCAAAACATCTCTAAAAAGAACAAACAAAAGTCACTGCATCACTGATTTTTTTAGTGAACCTTAATGAAAGTTGGCAAAGTATCCAGGGCACAGTGTCACACTGCACTGCATGCAGATGTATTTGGTCTTCCGTGTGCATGCAGCATCGTGGCATCTGTTTGCATTTTTGACCTGGGTGAGCTTGGGCCAGTGATTTCCTGTGCTCAACCTGACCTCACTTGGTACTTTGGTCACTGTTATGTGCTTTGCTGGAGGTGGGGTCCCACTGGGTCTTCCTCTCCTGCTTTGCTGAAGGGAGCCAGCATTTATCAGTGCACGGGCCACAGAAGCTTTGAAGATGAGGAGATTCATCTTTTCCCATCCAGACATCAGGCAACAACAACGGCATCAAAAAACACTCACATGTACCACAGCTTGTTTCTACGTCTGTGGGGATACACTGACACACACACTGGTCAACAAGATCCACCCATGTGTTGATAAAGGGCCACCGAGAAGGGTCTTTGGACACTAATCATCGTTTTTTTCTTTCTTGAGCCATCTTTTGGCCACATCTTCAGGGGACTGGCACAGGTGGATGCCATGTGGATGACTGAACTGTCAAGCCAACGTGTGACAGTGATGTTTCCATTAGTGCTGACAACAGAACAGGCCCCTCTTCCTTCTTCTTTCAGTTGTTTTTCACTCTTGAGTTTCTGACTCGCTCCTTTCACTCTGTTTGCTCTGCATGTGCCTGTGCATGTGCCCAGCCAGGCTCCACTGCTCATCAACAGCTCAACTGTGGAGGTGGTCAGCAGCACCAAACCTCACCTGGTCTGTGAACACCATGTCACTGATCTGATCAAGAGGGCACAGAAGCACTTGTACTTCCTGCGGAGGATGAGGAGAGCCCACCTGCCCCCGCCCATCCTCAAGACGTTCTACAGAAGCACCATAGAGAGCATTCTGACCAGCTGCCTCTCTGTGAGGTGTGGAGGCTGCAGCGCCTCCGACTGGGAGAACGTGAGGAGAGTGGTGAGGACAGCGGAGAGGATCATCGGGGCCCATCTTCCCTCCATTCAGGACATCTCATCACAGCGCTGCATGTCCTGAGCCAGTAACATCATCAGTGACCCCTCACACCCCCACCATGGACTGTTCTCCCTGCTGCCCTCTGGAAAGAGGCTCCACAGCATCACATCATCATCATAATTTTATTTTATTTTATTTTATTTATTTATTTATTTGTTTACCTCTAGGGTTCTCCTGGAATAGAAGGATTGACAAGATATTCCAGCAGTGGTCAACGTGTGTGGCTTCCTGTCGGCCATCTTGGATTCAGAGGAGGTTCACTTGTAGTTACAGCAACTAACCACTGAATGAACCTAAATGGAGGGTGGCAGCAGAGAGCATTCTAATGGCTGATATGCAACTCCTACATAGAAACCATTGTATATGTCAGGAAATGACTTTTAAACAGCTCTCCACTGTAGTGGCCGCTATGCGCCAGAGTTACCTTGATCAACGTACATCACCCAGTGTTTAGAGAATGTTTGTGTGCTGGTTTATATCAGGACAGATGAACAGTATCAAATCACTGTACAGTGTTTATTCGTTGTATAGACATTTTGTTCAGCACCCACTATTTAATGTATTCAACCTAACACCACACTGGTGTGAGGCAACTGTTGAGGCTGACAGTTTAGCAACAACAGCAGGAAATGCAAATGTATGTAAATAAGTAAGTGAGCACAGTGAATGATGGCTGCTGTCTTCTTGTTAACACATTAGCTGTGGTTTAAGTGTGATGATGCCTAATACTGGCACTATCACACCTCTCTGTGTGAAGAGGAACTGACAGTTTCTATACTGGCCTTACTGAGTGAACTGTAAAAACCGAAAATCAAAGAGGAGCCGATGGACAATGCTTATGCCGGTATATCAGGGCATGAGGCGGAGTTTCAAACCGTGCTTCAGAGCATGTTGCTCACATAAAGCAGTCAGCTAGGAGGCTGGCTAGAGAGGCTGATCTCGGCTCGAGGAGCGCGGAAGAGCGCGCCGGCGGGAGAACGCGCACGGCGAGCGCCGCAGAGCTGAATGTAAACAAAGATGGCGGCGCCCGCTATAACCAGGTTCAAGTGAAGACGCCGAAATACTCCGGTATGGCGGACTGGGGAGGCCTTCCACGTCCAATTTGAACTCTTAGCACCGGCTGCAGGCCGGTCAGAGGACATTAAAGCGCTCCAGCTGGCCCTGTGCCTTACAGATGAAGCTTTGTCATGCTTGCTGCTGCTTTGCCCAGCCGAAAGAGAGGACTATGGAGCTCTAGTGGGAGCTCTGCAGCGCCGTTTTGGACAATGCAACCAGCCTGGTGTTCTGCGCTCAGAACTGTCAAACAGGAAGAGGCAGGCCGGGGAGCCGCTCAGGGCATTGACTAATGACATTGAAACCCTGACAAGGAGAGCGTATGCAAACATGTCCCCTGAAGTGCAGAGTGAACTGGCCAGGGACCAGTTCATCCGGGCCATAACTCCCAGGGAGCTGCGCATACAGACACAACTAGCGCGCCCCCATAATCTGCAAGAGGCGCTGGAGCTGGCCTTGGAAAGAGAGATCATCGGAGACACCACAAGTAATGGCATCGGGCAGATGAGCTGACTGAATTGATCCGTGCTGCGTCACTGCATCGCCACGCAGCAACAACCGGCCTCTACGAGGCCCTCCTGTGTGTTAGGTTCAGTCCGGTCATATCAGCGTGAGGTGCCCCAAGCAGGCTGGTGTCCAGGGAAACGCTCTGGGGTCTGTGTGGATGGGACGACACAGACCCCTGTCCCTGTGTCCCACCATGCTTTGTTGCCTCGGGATGGAGCCCAACTGTACAGACGGGGGAGCGGGGCTCCACTTCCCCCAGAAGCAGATGACATCACCGAGGCTGCAAGAGTGGTGGGCTGGACCCCATGGGGGATTTCTGCCATGTCCTCATCACCCTGGTGGGGGCTCCATGTATAGCTCTCATCGACACCAGCTCCACGGCAACACTGATGAGACCCGACCTGGTCCCAGCAGGGATACAGCTGGAACCTCCTGTGGTGAAGCTGTGGTCAGTGACTGGTGAGCTAGCCCCTATGCTTGGAAGAGGGGTGGTGGCTATACAAGTGGGAGGGCTCTCATTGAACTTTAAAGTGTGGGTTGCAGCAGTGCAGGACCCCTGTATATTAGGACTGGACTTCCTGCGGGCCGCCCGCTGTTTGTTAGACCTGGGGAACAACACACTGACATTCCCGGGGGGGCCCACAGTTGGAATGGTGCCCCCCACCCAGGCCCCAGGGCCACACCCACCAACCTCACGAGCAGCAGAGGAACGTCAGGGACCGGACCCGCAGCCCCAAGCTTTTTCCCCTACGCCCCTTTCCTCCACATCCTGTATCCCAGCTGTTGAGCAGCCCCCAGTCCCTGACCAGCAGCCCACAGCAGGTGAGGAGGACAGACTGGCAGCAATACGAGAGATATGGAGGCGCAGCTGCGATAACCTGGAGCCCGGGCAGCAGCAGGAGTTGTGGCAGTTATTGCTGGGCTTTAAGGACATTTGTGCTCTAACAGAAGAGGAGGTGGGCCTGACACACCTGGTGCAGCACGAAATTGATACTGGCGATGCGCGGCCCATCAAGACACGCCCCCGCCGCCTTCCCATGAGGCACCAAGCTGCTGCAGACAGTGCTATTGACGAGATGCTGAAGACTGGCATCATCGAGCCATCTGTTAGCCCATGGGCCTCGGGGGTTGTGATGGGCAAAAAGAAGAAGAGTCCAAAGATGAGGTTCTGTGTCGACTACAGGCCCCTAAACAGTGTGACCAAGAAAGGTCTTGAAAAAAATCATGACTTTAGCTCTTTGAAGAAGGCCTTGACAGAGTCTCTGGTCCTCACCCCCCCAGACCCCAACCTGCCTTTCGTCTTAGACACAGACTCCAGTGATGTTGGGCTGGGGGCGGTGCTGAGTCAGGTGGGGGAGGAGGGGGAGAAAGTGGTGGCGTTCCTCAGTAAAACTTTCGGCAAAGCTGAACGGCGCTATTGTGTGACACACAGAGAACTTCTAGCTATCGTGAGGGCAATAAGCCACTTCAAGTACTATCTGTGCAGCCTGCCCTTCACTGTCCGAACTGACCACTCTGCCCTACAGTGGTTAATGTCCTTCAAAGAGCCGGAAGGGCAGATTGCACCCTGGCTGGAAGAACTGGCTCCGTACGTGTTTCAGGTGGAGTACAGGGCTGGAGCTCGCCACGCCAATGCTTTGTCCAAGACAATGGGGAGGAGCACTGCCTCTCATGTGTCAGTGAGTTTCTATGTGTAGCCAATTAGCTTCATCTGGTTTCCAGCGTGTGAGATATTAGGGTGTGATGTGTCCTAGTCTGTGAGCAGCTGTAGCAAAGCCAAAGACAACTCCTTATATGGTGAGATAGCATAAGTAACATTCTTTCTGATTCTTCCCAAGGTTATACACAGACTGAAGGCCTTATTAACCCCTAAAAACCCAACAATACAGTGTGACACAGTTTGAGTCCACAAAACACAGAAGGCAGGTTCTTCAAGAAACATATGTTTTTGGGGAAAGTGTAGATATATACACTACCGGTCAAAAGTTTTAGAACAGCACACAGTATCCTCTCAGCCAGCATGTCCATGTGGGGCCCATAAGGGTTAAGTGGGCTGCAGATAAGGGTCCCAAGTGGGTTTGTCTGCAGCTTCCATGGTGACCCCACCTGCGTTTGCCCACATGGGCATCAAGTAGGTTCTGACCGGGAGTTGCACAGGACCCATGTAGGCCTCATATCTTTGCCCACATGGGCACGAAGGGGGATCAGACTGGACCTTAAATGGGCCGTTTTTATGTCTAAGCCCACTTAGCCCACTTACATCTCTTATGGGGCTCATACAACCAGCCCACATGGGTTTCACATGTGGGGCACATGTACCTCAAACCACATGGGACCTGCAAAATTTACCCAGTTCAACCCATGCCCACTCAGAGATTAGAGATTAGAGTCTTTATTGTCATTGCACGGTAGCATATAACAATATACATTGCCCACATAGCCCATATTTCACCCTTGTGGGCCCCACATGGACATGCTGGCTGGGCTCTGGTATTGTTGGTCAGGGCTTCATCCCATACAGCAAGATAATGACCCAAAACTCTAGTCCAAGCTCTACCAGAACTACCTCAGGATAAAAACAAGATGGAAAGCTTGAAAACAACCATGGAGCTGGTTTGTGATGAACTGGACAGAAGAGTGAAAGCAAAGCTCCCTACAAGTGACATACATGAAATGTCCCCTCAATCCCCTTGTGTTGTAAAGTGTCATAAACCTTCTCATAAGTGTTGCCTCTGCACATTAACCAGTTTAATGGTGTGAGCCCTGTGATAGACTGGAGACCTGTCCAAGATGTAGCTTTCCAGTGACATAGCTTTCATCAGGTTAGGTTAGTTTGTTACAGTTCATAAACTAAGCTTTCGGCATCTCAATGGCAGCTTCCCAAACAGTGACATCGTCCGTGGCATCTGTGGCAGCGGAAACCCACTCCTGGCAAAGGCTGTGATAATCATACAAGAAAGAACACAAACAATAAACGACGTTGCAAAATATAGCTTTAGTAAATGAAGTTACAGGCGATAATCCACACACCATGCGTAACAACTGAGTGAAAATGAAAATAACCTCCTTTTAATTGAAGATCACATCTTCCGTAGCGCTTAATCCTGGAGCCTATCCCAGCTGGCATCGGGCGAGAGGCGGGTACTGTAGTGTCATTTTAAAGTCTGTGATGTGCTACAAAGAAGATAAATGAATAAGATGCAGGCTGAATGACTTTGACGTCATGTTTGATTATAAGGTTGTATTGATTATGATGATATATGGAATAATAATACCTTTAGTTTGATCATGTTTGATTATAAGGTTATGATTGAATTACAATGATATGTCCGATCATAATGTCATTAGCTTGATTACAACATTAAGTTTGATATGATGGTTCTTCACCAGGCACATGCTACTAGAACACAAAGGGAGAGCACTGGAACCAAAAGTATATCTACTGTATTCCTTACAAGAGCACGTGTGTAGGTAGAAGATAGTTGTGCTTATCGCACTTGGTAAAGTTATTTTAAAGAATAATGAGCTTAAGAGTGGACTAGAAGATAAGGGAGTAAAATGGACGGGAGTAACCTTGTGAAACTAGGAGCCTTGGGAAATTCCAAAACTACTGATGAATGCAGGTGTTTGAACCTGAGGACAAAATAGAAAAGGTATTTGGAGTAGATCACGATGCTCCAGAGCCATGTGGCACATCTGGCATCCAAGGCCACATGGCTCATCAACAGTGATGAAGACAATTTCTAAGGGTATGATTGGTTCAAATAAGGGGCTGGTGAGGGTTTGCCTCATGTAGGGGTGGGCAGGCGCGGTCAGCAGCAACAAGCTCAGCTGAAGACTGGAAGACTTTTGTTAGAGCACATTGTTTTCTGACCTGTAGGTGTCTCCATGACTATAAAGAATGTAGTTACTAACTGTCCATTCTGCTACAGGTTTATTTCTATCTACTGACAATCAATGACCTCATCATTTCTATCTGAGACACCTTGAAAAGAGGAAATGCAGCCTGAGGTTCAAACTAAATGTCTGTCGTTCAGTAGATGACTTGTCTTGTGTCTTTCAACACACTAGAAAGAGGACAGTCTAGACTTAAGTCTTTTATTAGTATTTTAATACCTTAATCTAAAATCCCTAATTGTTACTAAACATGTAGTTATTAACTGGATAGTGTAACGTTGTGCATAGCTGCATATACACACAAAGGCTAAACAGACAGAGTGGGTGTAGTGGGTCTAATTTAATCACATGAACAGATAACATAGAATGACATAACATAAAGTAACATGCAAATATAAGTTGCAATGCTTACTGCCTTCTCCATCACACTTTAACTAGTTTCATGTTTTCTTTCCCACCAAGGGTTAACTCAGTTTGTATTTGCTGTGGCTGGACCGGAGGTGACAACATGTTAAACCCTCTGCAGAGGTGTGAGGTTTGTTGAAAAAAGAAGGAAGTAGACAGAGACTATCTTGGTACAGAGCAGAGTGACACGTTGTGAGGACTGGATGTGAGGACGATCTCAGAAATCTTTCTCTAAAACGGAGTGACACGTTGTCAGTTGCAGGATGTGAGGATGGGACACACTTTGCTTCATGTGCTGGGATTATTGTGTAAGTACATCACTTTGAGTGTTGTCTAAGAAGTCACTCCAAAATCTACACGTGTCCAGCTAGAGTGACATGAGGTGACTTCTCAGTTCATATCATGTGTAAAATAGTTGTGAGTTCAGAGTGGACAAGGAGCTGGTTTAACCCAATGCAGTGGTGTGAGTCTTCTTCTTAATGCAGCAAAGGAAGTGGGACTAATCAAACAGAAAATGATTCAGCAGTAAATCCCCACATAGTTCACTGTTTCTTTTCATAGGCTACAATTTAAAGTTTCTCTTCAAACAAAATGCTTGTATTTCAAAGGTCAAAGAGGTTTTTATTGTCATTTCAAGCATATATGAGAGGATGAGAGGACGTTCCTCCAGGACCATGGAGCTACTTGAAGACATAGGACTAAGTACAATACTAGAAAATTCCCTCTGGGAAATTTTGAAGTGGCTACGGGAGCTAATGCCGGGGGTACCGTCTCTGTCAACATGGGAATTAGCACACTTTGACAACATTTAGCACAATTAGCTTATGGTTAGCACAGTTAGCTTACAGTTAGCCTGTGTGTGAGAGAGTAATGTGCGCTTTTGCGCGCATTACTCCTGTGTTTCCTCCACAGTTTCCTGTGTGCATGTGTGTACGTGCGTGTGCATGTGTGTACGTGCGTGGCGCGCTTGCGTGTGCCTGTGTATGTGTCTCCAGTAACATGAAGTTACATGTGTGTTTATGTGTGTGTTGCGCACGTGTGTGCGTGTGTGGGTGGGTGAGGGTGAGTAGTGCGTGCTTGCGCGCGCATGTGTGTGTGGTACTTCAATCACAAAGTTACCTATGTAGTGTGTGTTGTTGTAAGTTAGCATATTTAGCCTACATTTAGCACAGTTAGCTTCCGGTTAGCACAGTTAGCCCGTGTGTGAGAGATTAATGCCCATGTTTGTGTATCCTACTACTCTTCCTGTGTGTTTTTGTAACTGTATTAACATAAAGTTTCCTGTGTATTTGTGTGTGCATGTGTGTGGCGCTTTGCCGCGCATGTGTGTGTATCTGTAATTACTAAGTTACCTGTGTGGGTGGGGAGGTGTGTGTGTTGGTGTGTATTGTTGTAACATAAATGTATGGGACACAGGGATCATCTGTATTAACAGCAGAAACATCTGATTAATGAATTGGTCTCAGCTGTGGCCCAGAGCTGCGGCTCAGGGGTTGCCGTGGCAACTCACAGTGGTCGTCAATGACGACAGAAGCGCGCGGAGCCGGGACACAGAAAAGAGCGAGATTTCCCCCCTTTTTGCTGGTCTCACATTTGGGCTCACTGTGACAAAACGGTAGCTCCTATCAGAAAAACAAGCAGACCGTGGGCGTCCTAAGACATTCCTGAAGACTTTGATATGTTTTTTGTCCTCCTGGAGCAAATATTTTGGACACACTTGTGAGTTAAACACAAAGGTCCTTCTCCTTTTCTCAGAAAATCTTTGCATTGAAGTGAATGGAGAGCAGACAGGTACTTTACCGCGAACAGAGGCTCGCAGTTTAAATTCTGTACGTCTCACTGCTTTGCTGAGCACATTGTAAGAGAGTTTGTCTACAGCTGTGGAAAAAAATCATGTCTCTAGTGTGTAAATTGTGGCCAATGGGAAATTTATCGCAGTTTTTCACGACTTACGTCTCTTACGGCTTCGCCCCGAGCCTCCAGTCTACAGCAGCAAGATGTAGACTGGAGGCTCGGCCGTTGCCCCGTAGCCCCTAACAAGGGACTGAACATAAAGAGGATGTGTGCAAGCTTGTGCAGAAAACAGTGTCAACAGTGCAAGAACAAGAGACAAACACTACAACACAAACAGTACAAAACACTTGGGAGACAATGCAGCTAGAAAAAGACATTACACAGAACAGAGAGCAGCACAGACTGATAATCAGACTAACAGAGTATGAGTTAGGATGGTTGGAAACATTTGACTGATTAGCAGCATCATGTGTGCAGGGGATGCAAAGATGTGTGCAAAGGACTGACAGGTTATGAGTATAGTTGTGATATTATTGTGGTTGTGGTGAGTGTGTTTATGTGTTTGTGTTGTGTCCAGTCTCCGTCAGTTCAAGAGTCTGATGGTTTGAGGAAGGAAACTGTTCCACAGTCTGGTTGTGTGGGCCTGAATGCTCTGGTACCTTTTCCCAGATGGAAGGAGGGAGAAGAGTGTGTGAGGGGTGTGTGGGCTCATCCATGATGCTGGTGGATTTGTGGATGTAGTGTGTGGTGTAAATGTTGCTGATGAAGGGTTGTGAGACTCTGATGATCTTCTCTGTCCTCACTATCTGCTGCAGCATCTTGTGCAGTTCCCAAACCAGACAGTGATGCAGCTGCTCAGGATGCTCTCTATGGTCCCTCTGTAAAATGTGGTCAGGATGGGACCACAAACTGATAGAAAGATGGAGCAGGGACCCCTACTACTGTATATATAGTCTAAAATTCTAGTTTAGATCAAACTGGGCCTAGTGCCATGAATAAACACACCTTGTTATTGTACATTCAGTACTAAGCTGTTCAAAGAATACACAGGTTCATATTTCATGTTCATATTTTGTTTTGTTGTCATGGTAACATTAATAAACATACCTAATATATGACACAGAATCATTTGTGTCTGATCTAAGTGCCATGTCTCCATGAGTATAAAGAATGTAGTTACTAACTGTCCATTCTGCTACAGGTTTATTTCTATCTACTGACAATCAATGACCTCATCATTTCTATCTGAGACACCTTGAAAAGAGGAAATTCAGCCTGAGGTTCAAACTAAACGTCTGCTGTTCAGTAGATGACTAGTTTGATGCTTTCAGCTTTCAGCACACAGCAGAGAAACAGTTTTGTTGCTGCACAAACTACTTGACTTTCTGAAGCAGACATTTCTCTAATGCAACATTCTTCATTGTTACTGTTTGATATTTACTCACTGCATCATACGACTATGTGCATAGTGCAACAAAGTCTTGATAACTATTGATAACTATAACATGTGAATATCACTTCCAACACTCATTGTCTATGACCTCACAGTTTGACTAGTTCTACATCATCTTTACCATCAAGAGTTAACATAGTTTGTATTAGCAGTAGCTGGACAGGAGGCGTCAACATGTTAAACCCAGAGCAGTGGTCTGAGATGTTGTGGGGGCTGGATGTGAGGATGATCTCATATTGATGTGAAGTGTAACTTCTTCTTTTATCACGGTTCTTTCTTCCTCTTCAGATGCTGCAGTTGTTGCTTCCTGGTATGAAGTTGAAGTCTTTGTCTGAAGCAGAGTGACACGTTGTCAGTACGTGAACTCAGAACAAACACAGTACAACTCAATACAGTCATGATGCACTGGATATATACAATATAACACACACAAATATACTTACAGTCAACAATGTGATTTTAGGTAAAGTGTTGAAATAAATATTTACTCTAAGTTCGTATGGTTGTAGGTTTGATAGAATCAAGTGTGAACTGAGTTTGTATTCGCAGTAGGAGGACAGGAAGTGTCACAGTGTTCTGTGGTCAAACCCAGTGTAGTGCTTTGAGTTTTAGTGAAGACAGAAGGAAGTGGGATGGACTAACAGGACAGAAATAAAACATTAGCAGAACCCCAGTGATCTCATACTGACATGAGTCTTCTTTTTGTCCTCACAGTTCACTGTTTCTCTTCATAGACTGCAGTTCCAAGTTTCTCTTGATACAAACAGGAAGTATTTCTCAGGTACAACAACAGAGTGTCAGTGCTGGATGTGAGGATGGGACACACTTTTCTGTGTGTGCTGTTGTTGACCTGTGAGTACCAACTATTTATCTTCATACATGTAGGCAGGGTTTTGACAGGTGATCTGATGTAGTTCAGGAGCCAACAACTGTGTTGAATAGTCACAGACAGATAATATTGGTTCTTCATTTGTTACATTTATTCACTAATCTGGTCCCATATGGAACTGTAAATGTCATAAGAAGCCCAGTTATTTTTAAATTTTTCTTTATTGTTGAAGTTTTGACTTTTATTTTAGTGTTGGATACACTCCTCTACTGTGGACATGCTCAAGGTCAGTTTCTCTATTTATTATTTTTATTCATTCAAGATTAGTCTGAACGTAATTCATCCCTGAATTGTTTTGTCAGTATATTTATTACTTTAATCTATGTATCTAAACAGATTGTAGAGTAAAATAGAAGTCAGTTTATTTTATGTTGTTAAAAGAGTAAAGTTGAGGAGAATATTTGTGTTTGGTTGTAGATGCTGTGCTGACTACTGACCCCTACTGGTCACCTTTGTTCACTGGAGAGTCTGTTACCTTCATATGTGACATGAAGGAAGGAGGAGTCACTGACTGGGAATATAAAATCTACAAGAATGGTCAAGAGCTTAATGTCTACAACACAGATCAAAGCTACACATTAAATCCTCTGTCTCCAGGTCACAGTGGAGAATATCAGTGCTGTGGTTACAACAAGAGATCATATCAGTCAAAGTGTAGTAAAACTGTTACTTTAACTGTATCTGGTAAGATCTCATTGTTTATTGTCTTATTCAAGTGTGTTAATTTCATAGAGTAAATATTATTTGATTGTCATTGAATTTGAGACTTTGATCAGGACGTCTGTATTTAAAATAAAATGACTTCATGTAGCTCTGCCACCATGTTGAAATGGACATAAATCACAGCTGCTTCAAAGTATTTAAAACAAATTATAAATATAGTGGCATTGTCTGTTGAAGCATCCATCCTTTTGTCAAGTTCATTAAAGTAATGAAGAATGAAGAAAGTATTTTACTGAAAGTGGCAGGTTGATATGACAGAAAATCTGAACATATATCAAAACATTTTCTCATTTTATTTATAACATCAGATAAACCCAGGGCCACACTGACATCAGGACCAACAACCATACCAGTAGGAGGCAGAGTGACACTGACCTGCTCTGTGGAGCCCTCTGCTGGATGGAAATATGAGTGGTTCAGACGTAGCACAGACACCTCTGAAGTTCAAGTCAGAACAAATGATGGAGAAAACAGAGTTATCAGTGTATCACAAGGAGGAATCTACCGGTGCAGAGGAGGAAGAGGAGGAAGAGGAGAACCAGTTTACTACACTTATGACAGTGATTCAGTCACCATTGAGATAACCTGTGAGTTCAGTTATTTAGTTTGAAATATTCATGATTTCATCATTTTCATTAGAATTAATGATGAAACCTACAATGTTGAGTTTTCTCTGTTGATTTCATGTTTCTATTTGTGTCCCAACTGTTCATATCTGGTGGAAACAGTTTCCAACAAGGCTGTTGTAACACGACAACACAACTGGCCTCAAAATATTCAGAGGTGAGAAGATCACTCTGACATGTGAGGTCCAGGGAGGTGAAAACACTGAGTGGATATATGAATGGAGAAAACCCAGGTCATCTACACACTGGACAGACAATAAATACTGGACTTTCACTGCTTCTGAGTCCAGCAGTGGAGACTACATGTGTAGGAGTAGACTCAGAGATGACTCATATTCTACAGAGTGGAGTGAAGCCATCACACTGTCAGTATCTGGTAAGTCATGTTTGTTGTTTGTTCTGTTAAACTATGATTACTCCTGATAGTCAGTAGTTAATAAAGAGTTTGGTCTGAAGGCAGACACTCTTATTTTCAGCTGGCAAATGGGCAACAATGTTTCCGTATCATTCAGTCATTCAGAAAAACAAAAAGATAAATTCATACTGTCTAGTTATTTACCTAACCATAAATATTCAAACACACATTTAAATGTCAACACTGTGTTTTTTATTTGTGCCTCTAACTGTAACAATCAAACTCATTGACTCATACACTATGATCAGGGTTTAACACTCTATAAAAAATATCATGTGTGATGAGAGGTACAGATTTGAAGTATTGTTGAATATAATCTGAGTTACAATCAAATGAGCTCCTCCTCAGGTGCTGCTTATGGAATCAAGCTAAAATGTGCTTTGTGTCTTTACTTGTCAACACTATTTTAGTTTTTCTCAGTTGCTAAAACACTAAAAGCCCTTGACTGAACTCATTTATCTAATTGTGCAGTCTGTTGTCAGTACCTTAAACCATTTCACATGGTAAAACACAATTTGCAGATCTCACTTAGACTTTTCAGCAGAACTCTAAACACATTGTCATTCTCAAAGAAAGAACAAAAACTGTTTTGTAAATAGTTGAAACTGAGGTTTTGTGTTTAATGTTTTCAGAAAATGGAGCAAGGTTTCAGAAATTGTGTTTTAGTATTTGAGAAAAACTGTAATACATAGCAGTAAGTGGAGAAATGAAGTCCAGCAGTTACAAGAACAACATGTCCCTACAGGTCTGTTTGGCTTCTTTTCCATTTAGGTTTTGAAACGTTTTAAAAGGCATGTAGTCCTGCATATTGAATGTTTCAGCTCAACTTCATCCATCCTCCTGTTAAAAACAATACTAGTACAGTATGTAGTTAACTTCTGAGGACACTGATTAGTTAAACCAGGAAATGTAACCGTATATATGTTTGAAAAAGTTGATGGTGACTGAGTCCACCAGAGGTTCTTCTGAACTTTAACCTAGAGACAAGTCTTTGTTCTTCTGGTGGAGATGTTGTGATGTTTTGAGAGAAGAAACCTACATTATGAATCAGGAAAAGAGTGAAGTTATAAATGAGAAGAATTGAGACAGAACTGAAGTTAAACAGGAGCAGTGGTGAAGATGAAAGAGATGGTTCTGTAGTGGAGGAGGAGAGAGAGGATGGAAGTGAATGACACCAGCATCAACACAACTGAGACACTCTACTGTGTTGTGGTCACAGTAAATAGATGAAGCTATTCTGATGGAGCTTGGTCTGATTCCTTCTTATGTGTCAGTTGTAAACTGAAGAGGAGTCAGACCAGAGAGTAAAGAGACTGATGACAACAGCAGCTTCCTATGTGAGGGTCAGCAGAGGTTATTTAGCATCAGTACATAGTAACATGTTTTCATTCTGATAAAACCTCTTTCAACAGGTAAACAACCTGTCCTCTCTGTGTCTCCATCATGGCTGAGTCCTGGAGCCTCAGTAACTCTGAGCTGTGAGGTTGAACATCCATCTGCAGGATGGAGGTTTTACTGGTATAAAGCTGTTCCTGATCTACCACACAAGTATCAATATTCCAACTATGAGCTGCTTCCTGGTAGCATCAGTGGAACTGAACAAGATTCCTACATCATTGATGGACAGACACACACAGCAGGATATGTGTGTAGAGCTGGAAGAGGAGAGCCAGTGTTTTACACTGATTACAGTCCACCTCAGTTTGTCTGGTCTGGAGGTCAGTTTCTATGTTCATGACTTTCTTTATCTTTCTATTAACCCAGGGTTTAGTCTGCTTCCAGTAAAACATGTCTTAAAAACTAAAGACTGTCTCACATGTTAAATAGATGTCAACATTTATGTTTCCAGTGTGGATGAAATAGTTTAAGATGTATTTCATTACTTTATGTAACTCAACATTTTTTTTTTAAAGCTGTTAAATATTATTTGTATTTTATTGTGTATATGATTGTACAGTAGATTTCATGAGGTGTGACTCTTCATCATGTTTGATTTTCCAGATTTCCATTCATCAGCGTCTCTCACAGTGAATCCTGACAGAGTGCAGCACTTCACCTCTGACTCTGTCTCTCTGAGCTGTGAGGGAAACTCTACTGAGTGGAGAGTGAGGAGGTTTACTGATGATGGCGTCCTGTCACACTGTTCTACCTGGGGGACAATGACTGGATCAACATGTAATGTTAATAGGTTAGGGACAGTAATGCAGTGTACTGGTTTTGAGTCTGGATCAGCTTTCAGCAACGCAGTCAACATCACTGGACAGAGTGAGTATTAATCACATGTTACTGTCATCACCCTGAATCTGCTGATCTCTACATTAAATGTCATGTTGTTTGACTGTTTTCCAGCTGATGGTATCATCCTGGTGAGCCCTGTCCATCCTGTCACTGAGGAGATTCTGTTTCTCTTGGCTGCAAGTTGAAGACACAAAATGTTCTTTCTACTGTGTTTTTCTATCACAATGACAAACTCATCCAAAATGATACCAGAGAGGAGCTGATCATCTCTGCAGTGTCAAAGTCAGATGAAGGCTTCTACAAGTGTCAGTCCTCAGGAAAACAATCACCACAGAGTTGGATGGCTGTAACATGTGAGGAATCGTTACAGTTATTATTGATAGTACAAGGGATCTTTGTAAATTGTGCTGATGACATATTTTACATACTACATTTAACTGAATGTCATTATTATTTACAGCGGTGTCCAGGTCTGAGAGCTCTTCATTTCTTCTTCCATTGATCCTTGGACTGGTTTGTGGAATTTCACTGATTATTCTTCTGCTGCTGTTGTGTCTCTACAAACAGTCAAAGGGTGAGAACATTTCCTCCTGATATTAGATTGATTATAGTCTAATGATCAAAGTCACTGATGTATTCTGATTACTCTATGAGGACTGTGAAAGCAAGAGAACAATTAGTTTAAAATCATGTCTCTTTTCACAGATTCCTGCTTTATCAGGTTGGTACAACTCTCCTCTGTCTCATCTTCAACGTACTAGAATTACTTTCAGAGATTCTGATTAAATCTACTGGATTCAAATGTTTTGGTTTCACCAGGTCTCAGAGCACAAATCAGAGCTCTGCTACAGATCACATGATCAACCAGGATGAAGGTCAACAGAGTGAACATCCTTCTCCTCTCCACGGTCAGCCTTAACCCTGACTTTAGTTTCTGACTAATCTTTAATGACAGTTCACTTTTTCTTGTGATCTGATCTGAACTGTTACACAACTCACATAATGATATTAAATCCAACCTTGGCTTCATTTGACTCTGTAGGTGATGCTTGTGTCTATGAATCAATCAAAGGCCCTGAAGACATTGAAAATGGTACAGTATGTTCAGTAGTGAGGAAAGTAAAGAAGTGGACCCTTTAGGATTATGTGCTTTTATGCATTAGTGTTTTTGAAGAAACAATCTGTGTCATTCACCCGACATCCTAAGAATTGATCTTTCAGGAACAATGCTCATAACCTCCTGAGACCCGAGCTTTTATTTGATATGCATTTTAATTTCTCTGCTCTACCACACTTAATGCGACTCACGGCTGGATTCCTCGCAGTTCCAGCTATTTCATTTTGTATGAAAGCGGCCACCTGCTACAGACAAAGTAGTTTGGGGAAAAAAACATGTAGACACTGGTATTATTTCATTATTTATATTATAAAGAAGTCACCAAAGCATGACACAATATAAAACTGTTCATTTTAATACCTCAACATGAATGAGCAAAGACAGAACAATGAAGTCCCAACATCCTCAAATGAGTACTTGCTGATTAGTGACTCTGTAGCTCATTGCTATTCATAAAATGTGTTAAATTTGCGAGTCATATCAAACTGGAAACATTACTAAGCATAAAGAATAAGTTTTAACTTTGCTACCACTAGATGGCAGACTAAAGTGTCCACTAACAAGGACAATGGGTTTAAATGAAACAGAATAAGCTGCAATAAAACCTAAAACTTCATGTCCCCATATGAGGACGCAGGGTCTCAGGAGATGAAGTTCCTCCTGAACGTTGTGCAGCTCTGATGTACATCTGCTCTGAGGTTGTTAGAGTTTAATGCTGCTGATGAGGTTTGACCACTTCATAAATCCAAGCTCAGATTAATTATTTTAAACTTGTTCTGTTCAAGATGAGACAACATTTTACAACAAATAGAATATTAAAAGTTGTAGACACTTTTTCCAGTTAGTGATTCATATTTAACATGAATCTTTTTTAAACACTAGAATGAGAAGATTTTCTGTAAATGACTGAAGTTCAAACATGTCACTATATTTCAGATGAATCCAGGGATGTCACATATTCTTTGATTGAGCTTAAAAACATCACTAAGAAGGGTGAGTGTTATTATGTGGAAACAACCACATACAAGATGTAGAACAAACAGCAGCTGAGACCCTTTTATAGACCAGTAGCATCTAAATAACAGATAATATCATCTGATCCTTTAACAGAGAAGAAGCAGAAACCAGAGGAGAGCTGTGTTTACTCTGCTGTGAAGACTGGATCATCTCCAGGTTTGATTCATTACAACAGTCCTGTCTAGACAAAGATCCTTCTTCTGTGTTGTACAGTTGAAACCTCAAGTGTGGCTTTGGTTTCAGATGACGGTCTGATGTATGAACAGGTTCTCTTCCATAAGAAAGGTAAAGCCAAGAGAGACAAAGGTGAGTCAAGTCTACGTCCACCTGCAGCAGTGATTGTTGGAACAGGATGATCTTTATGTGATGTGGCTCACTGGAGCCTAATGTAGATATTATTGTCGTTTGTTACACGTTGTCTTGTATTTCTTTTAGTACAGTAGGTTTCTTTTACATTTTAGTGAAGAAACTGGATGTATTTTTAGTTTTAGGTGATTGAAACAATCTTTGTCTTTGTTCACAGGAAAATCAACTCCTGCAGCAGCTGATGAAACATTTTATTCTGAAATCAAACCAGGAACATCTCATGGTAAATATAACATTGATTTCTAAGAATAGATCTCTGTTGTGCTCAGACTACAGGAGTTTTGGTCTGATTTGTTCCTGGATTCCACCCTCCTGGTAAATAGAGGATAAATCATCAGATTATCTGGTAACGTGAAGGTTCACACATGTAATTTTAAGATTTCTGAACTGCTCACATTAAACCTGTTTGACATCAAACATGTTTGACATCTAGGATTTAAGCAGAAGTTAGCAGTTGTGACTTGGATATTTATTTTTGTCTATTTCCTTTCAGGTCAATAGAGATCTGTATCAACAAAACCATCTGAATAGATCATAAAAGTGAAGCTACTCACATGAATATCAGATATTTAAAGACATAAACCAGCTGAATGTCCTGCTTTTAGTGCAGATGTATTTTATAAAAAGCTTCAGTTTGTATGAATGTAGTGATCGTGTGGCTTTAATATCAGCATCTTTTCAGTTCTTCATATTCTGTCATCAAACATCATTCTATTACATGTCCACTTAAAGAAGCTAACTATGTTGAGAAGAACTGATAGTATAACAAGTATTTTATGTTTCCCTGAACTAATTAAGTATATTGTAAAAAGCTTGTCCTTTTCTCACAATGTTATGCATCAATAAACTTGTTACTTTTTAATTTTTTTGTCCTGTAGTAAAATGTCTGTAGTGTTTTCATTGAGTTTATGAGATGGTCTTCTTACAGTTTCATGTGGTTTTAATCAAAGACAAACTCTGAATCAGGGCATAGGGACATATTGTGATCACAGATGGACTCCCAGTCACATCTTGAGCAGCAGGTCACAGGAGTTAAAGTTAAAGTCTGTTCAGATTTGACATGTTTCATACGTGGTGTGTTTGTGTGTGGATATGCTACAGAGTGCTCCATGAGGGAAAGTTGAAGGTTACATAAACAGATGACTGCCCTTTTCCCTGCAGTGAGAAAGAGAATGATTTATTTTAAACACAAAGTATCTTCAGGGTGGGCACAGACAAAACAACAAACCAGGCAGCTACTTAGCTCATAGTTAGTGCTGCTCAGGTGACTCCATCCCTTAGTGATGCTGCTATAGGCCAAGGATGATGGGGGATGATGCTCTGAGCACCTATCCTCTTGCACCAAGCTCCCATCCTCTAATTTATTTTCTGTCCTCTAATGACTTTTTGTCTCTGTTACTACTCATGCATTTGTGTGCTACTCCTGTATAGCATGTTAATAGGTGTGTATCTTTTTACGTGTGCGCTTTAGTCCGACGTTTGTATCTATGACAGATGTGTGTTTATGTCGTTCCTGCTGCTGCTCTCTTCTCTTTTTCTGTCTCTACCTGGTTGGCCTTAGTCAGGTGGGTTCCTCTATACGAGCTGGGTTCTGTTCAAAGTTGCTTCATAGATGCTCTGGGGGTTTTTAGGCCAGGCTTTGTAAGGCATCTTGAGACGGTTTGTATTGTTATAAATAAAATCAAATTGAATTGTAATGAACTTCAAAATAACCCACTAATCAAAAATGAAAAATTAAATACGGGACAATTTATCATAATTCCCTAGGCCCCCAAAGAAGGACTGAACATGAGGGTAAAAAGATGTACAAGTCATAAAGGTTAATGACACAGTAGGATTGTTGAATCCAGGAACATGACAATCACACAGACAGTACAGCACAGTCATAGTTGGACAGCCGAGTGCCAGTCAATTCTCCTTGGTGATACTTACAGGACCTGGGACAACAGCACCCCCTGCTGGCAGGATGAGCATAACATTATGACCACCTTCCTAATATTGTGTAGGTCTCCCTTGGGCCCCAAAACAGTCATCTGGAGCAGCTTTATACCAGTAAAACCTCCATCCTGCAGATGGATGATCAACCTCACAGCTCAGAGTTACTGAGGCTCCAGGACTCAGCCATGATGGAGACACAGAGAGGACAAACTCATCTCATCTTCTACTACCACTCATCCTCACTAGGGTCACAGGGGTTGCTGGAGCCTGTCCCAGCTGTCATCAGGTGAGAGGTGGAGGACACCCTGGACAGGTCTCCAGTCTATCACAGGGCTACATTATGTCAAACTACTCAAACTACTACTACTACTATAAAATAACTAATGGGGTGAAAGGTTTTAATGCACAACCCTCTCACCTGTGAGTTCACAGCTTGACATTCCTCCAGCAGAGACTATCACACAGAAGTGTTGCCCCCACTGATAAATGTCCAGATTATGATGCAGAGAAGAAAGAGTCGGGTTAAAAGTGGAGGGGAGGCAGTGGCAGTTCTAGATCAAAATTACCAGGGGGGCCGAGGTGGGGCCAGTGTTTTTTCAGGGGGGCACACATATAAGGACAAAACAGGGCAATGTTTAAGCGTTCAAAATGTTTAGTTTCGTTTATTTAAAACCAAAACTAAATACATTAAGTATTAATACATTCACACAAACATTCTTTTTCAGAATAAACATGAACTAAAACGTGCTCAATAAACCTTGAAATCATGTTTGTCTTTTTTGTCAAATAAGATTTCTCTTGTTGCATAAAATAAAACTTTTATCTGCACGATGACACTTTTTTAATCGAAGCATTTAGCTACACGCAGAGTTCTTTTTCACAGCATCAGACTTGAATGTACAATCACACTATTTTAATCTAAATCACACTCATCATCTCACTCTTTCTTTATGTACAGTCAGGAGGAAAAACAGAAAGAAAAAAGAAAAAGGGATAAAAACGGGATTTTGTTGACTCGGCTCGACGCGGCCTGATGTGAACAGGAATGCTGCATCGATGTTGATGTATCTGAACATACATTCTGATGTTGTCACTTGGTGGCCTGACAGACTGTATCATTGTAGAAGCTTTAGCTCAAATACAGCACCGCACTGAAGTTACTTTTAAGTCTTCTTCGCTCCAGTGCGAGTCCGCGCAAACCACTCCAACATTTCAAGTGCACCCGTATTACAGACTTTACAGTAAACACACGGAGACAGAAGACGCCTGCTGATATTTACATAGAAAAATGAATAACAAATTTAGAGATTTAAAATATAAAAACAAGAGGTGTAGACTATCTCATGCAGCCAGTGGAGTACTATGATCCCACACTGATTATGAGTCAATTGATCACATGACCTGGAAGCTGTTGAGCTTGTAGCGGACCCTTGGTTCAAAGAATGAGGCGGAGAGTTTCGTACGGGTGCCTTAGTTTATTATCTTGCGTGGTCTACAGCACCGTGAAAACTATGCAGAAAGAATACAACAGAAAAGGAAGAAACAGTTATACACATTAAACATATTGTCGTTATTCAACAATACAGAGTCAAAAAGGATCAACCTCATCACCATTCAAAACAATAAAAACAACAAAAAAAAAATACATTTTATTAGCCAAAGGAAAACTTACTCAAAGAGCCACAAAGATGAGCCAACAAAGAAAAGGTCAGCAGCACAAAGGCCGCGCCAGCCCAGAGAACAAACGATCAGGGATGGAGGTGCGCACAGGTGAGCGCACACACACAGAGACACAGGTGGAGCTTACAGGGATGCGTAGTCTCCTCCCTTTTATATCCTGCTCCCTCCACAAAAGAGACTGGCCACCAGGTGGCAGTCATTCGCAGACATTTAAATAAGCCCTTCAGTGAAGAGAATGGACAGATCAACAGACAGGACACAGGAAGACTGAGATGGCAACACACAACAATTTACTGTCATTTACAGAGCTAAAATGCTAATATTAACATATAAAAATGTATTATATATAAACATATATTTAGAGATTTAAAATATAAAAACAAGGGGTGTATCTCATGCAGCCAGTGGAGTACTATGATCCAATACGGGTGCACTTGAAATGTTGGAGTGACTTGCTCGGAGTCGCACTGTACCCGGAGCGAAGAAGAGGTTTACCCACACTTTTTTAACGATCACGTAACATCTGAGGAGAAGAGGAGATACGGCGGCAGATATCGGGCTCTGTTCAGAACACAGTGATTTATTCTGATACCAACAACCTTTAGAAAGAGTCCATTCTTCAGGTCATCAACAAACTAAAGGTGTTAAATAGATACACCATGTGTCCTCCATTGTTTATCTGCAGTGTACTGTGCTTAAATGTATGATGATGACGTTCTCGCGATGACGTATGAGAGGGGAAAAACACGCAGGCGCGGAGCAGCTCTCGGAGATGGAGGTCCGACCCGGGACTTCTGACATATGAAAGACCACCAAACCCGGGATTTTAGATGTGAAAGGGGTTCACCACTGTTGAACAAGTCTTGGACATATAGTGTGTGGTTCCAGCGCCGCCATGGTAGCCTCCTACATTACCCCGTAGACATATATAAGCATTATCCAAACTGCCAGGTCACATAAACCCGACCAATTAAATATTCAAATCAAATTCAGTCCTGTGGCCCCGTTTTTCCATTTTGTATTTTGATCTGAGTCTCAAATTGAAATATGAAAAAACAGGCATTTTTTCGTTTTTTGTGTTGGATTAAAAAACGAAAAACAAAATATTCTGTCACTTTTTCATTGTTTGAGTTTTGATTGACAACTGAAAATAGAAAGAAGGAATGATACACGGATTCCAGTCCGTTAGGTGGGAAGCAGACTGCAGACTACTTTACAATCCTATATAGGAAGCAAGAAACAGGTTTGTTTGTTCACAGCAGCAACATATTCCAGAAATACTGCGAACATCAACCTTTCAGTTATTGGACGACCGCTCTACCCCCTGAGCTACTGCCACAATCGATAGTAGTGGAACAGATCAAGACCTTCTTGCTCATCACAGATCAGAAACAGGAAAACACGCAGCAGGACACACAGGTCTCAATAAATGCTCTGTAGTCTCATTGTGTATATGGCATCAAGTAGCTCCAGAGGTCCAAGGCCGTCTTCAAAAGTTGCACTATATATTTTCTTTAAGTGCTGAATTTGGTCTTCAAGGGACTCTGTGAGGTCCTTCTTATATTTGTCACAGAGCTTTGAGCTAATGCACTTGTTCGAGGGGCGAGACTCAATGAAGGATTGCTGGTTGAGGCGGTACCATGGACGTTGATTCCCATTAAAGAATCAGGAAACTTAGACAGAGAGATCCTTTTGTCTTTTTTAACACAGTTCTTTACAACATGAGTGTATTTAGTGTGTGGTCTGAAAATATAAAGAAAATAATAAAATGGTCTCTGTCTCTCTCTCTTGTCTCTCTCATCGGTAGCCTGACTCTGTCCCTCCGCGGGGCAGCGGGCCCCTCCCGCATCACTCTCTCTGACACCTGACTGCAGCTGGATCTCACTCCTCCTTCTTCTCTTTTCCTTTCTTTTCTGAGCACCGGACTTGTGCTGACCGGACATTTTGAGCGTCCTGAACTTCAAATCAAATGACAACATCAAATTTTGATCAGTGGCCAAACCATTTTCTTGACCACTATTTCAGAATCAGAATCAGCTTTATTGGCCAGGTATGTGAACACATACAAGGAATTTGACTCCGGTCACTTTGCTCAATGGTACAACAAAAATAAAGAACAACACTATAAGCATGAAAATAGAACGTATGAAGGAAGAATAGAATTTCAAGAACAATTAGGAAGAAAACAAATAAAAAGCTTTTATTTAAATATTACATATTCTCTCCACAATAGGCCTATTTTAATTTATTTTCAATTATTCCATAATTTAATGAAGGTACCCTATCGGTGGGCGCGTTCAGCAACAACAAGCACAGCTGAAAACTGGAAGACTTTTGTTAGAGCACATTGTTTTCTGACCTGTAGGTGTCTCCATGAGTATAAAGAATGTAGTTACTAACTGTCCATTCTGCTACAGGTTTATTTCTATCTACTGACAATCAATGACCTCATCATTTCTATCTGAGACACCTTGAAAAGAGGAAATGCAGCCTGAGGTTCAAACTAAATGTCTGTTGTTCAGTAGATGACTTGTCTTGTGTCTTTCAACACACTAGAAAGAGGACAGTCTAGACTTAAGTCTTTTATTAGCATTTTAATACCTTAATCTAAAATCCCAAATTGTTACTAAACATGTAGTTATTAACTGGATAGTGTAACGTTGTGCGTAGCTGCATATACACACAAAGGCTAAACAGACAGAGTGGGTGTAGTGGGTCTAATTTAATCACATGAACAGACAACATAGAATGACACAACATAAAGTAACATGCAAATATAAGTTACAATGCTTACTGCCTTCTCCATCACACTTTAACTAGTTTCATGTTTTCTTTCCCACCAAGGGTTAACTCAGTTTGTATTTGCTGTTGCTGGACCGGAGGTGACAACATGTTAAACCCTGTGCAGAGGTGTGAGGTTTGTTGAAAAAAGAAGGAAGTAGACAGAGACTATCTTGGTACAGAGCAGAGTGACACGTTGTGAGGACTGGATGTGAGGACGATCTCAGAAATCTTTCTCTAAAACGGAGTGACACGTTGTCAGTGCTGGATGTGAGGATGGGACACACTTTGCTTCATGTGCTGGGATTATTGTGTAAGTAAATCACTTTGAGTGTTGTCTAAGAAGTCACTCCAAAATCTACACGTGTCCAGCTAGAGTGACATGAGGTGACTTCTCAGTTCATATCATGTGTAAAATAGTTGTGAGTTCAGAGTGGACAAGGAGCTGGTTTAACCCAATGCAGTGGTGTGAGTCTTCTTCTTAATGCAGCAAAGGAAGTGGGACTAATCAAACAGAAAATGATTCAGCAGTAAATCCCCACATAGTTCACTGTTTCTTTTCATAGGCTACAATTTAAAGTTTCTCTTCAAACAAAATGCTTGTATTTCAAAGGTCAAAGAGGTTTTTATTGTCAATTCAAGCATATATGAGAGGATGAGAGGACGTTCCTCCAGGACCATGGAGCTACTTGAAGACATAGGACTAAGTACAATACTAGAAAATTCCCTCTGGGAAATTTTGAAGGGGCTACGGGAGCTAATGCCGGGGGTACCGTCTCTGTCAACATGGGAATTAGCACACTTTACCAACATTCAGCACAATTAGCTTATGGTTAGCACAGTTAGCTTACAGTTAGCCTGTGTGTGAGAGAGTAATGCGCGCTTTTGCGTTTTCCTGTGTTTCCTCCACAGTTTCCTGTGTAAATGTGTGTACGTGTGTGGCGCGCTTGCGTGTGCCTGTGTATGTGTCTCCAGTAACATGAAGTTACATGTGTGTTTATGTGTGTGTGGCGCGCGCGTGTGTGGGTGGGTGAGGGTGAGTAGTGCGCGCTTGCGCAATTACCTGTGTAGTGTGTGTTGTTGTAAGTTAGCACATTTAGCCTACATTTAGCAGAGTTAGCTTCCAGTTAACACAGTTAGACTGTGTGTGAGAGATTAATGCGCATGTTTGTGTATCCTACTACTCTTCCTGTGTGTATTTATAACTCTAATAACATAAAGTTTCCTGTGTGTTTGTGTGTGCATAGGTGTGGGGCTTGCACGCGCCTGTGTGTGTATCTGTAATTACTAAGTTACCTGTGTGGGTGGGGAGGTGTGTGTGTTGGTGTGTATTGTTGTAACATAAATGTATGGGACACAGGGATCATCTGTATTAACAACAGAAACATCTGATTAATGAATTGGTCTCAGCTGTGGCTCAGAGCTGCGGCTCAGGGGTTGCCGTGGCAACTCACAGTGGTCGTCAATGACGACAGAAGCGCGCGGAGCCATGACACAAAAAAGGGCTAGATTTCCCCCCTTTTTGCTGGTTTCACATTTGGGCTCACTGTGACAAAACGGTAGCTCCTATCAGAAAAACAAGCAGACCGTGGGCGTCCTAAGACATTCCTGAAGACTTTGATATGTTTTTTGTCCTTGTAGAGTAAATATTTTGGACACACTCACGAGTTAAACACAAAGGTCCTTCTCCTTTTCTCAGAAAATCTTTGCATTGAAGTGAATGGAGAGCAGACAGGTACTTTACCGTGAACAGAGGCTCGCAGTTTAAATTCTGTACGTCTCACTGCTTTGCTGAGCACATTGTAAGAGACACAACAAGTTTGTCTACAGCTGTGGAAAAAATCATGTCTCTAGTGTGTAAATTGTGGCCAATGGGAAATTTATCGCAGTTTTTCGCAACTTACGTCTCTTACGGCTTCGCCCCGAGCCTCCAGTCTACAGCAGCAAGATGTAGACTGGAGGCTCGGCCGTTGCCCCGTAGCCCCTAACAAGGGACTGAACATAAAGAGGATGTGTGCAAGCATGTGCAGACAACAGTGTCAACAGTGCAAGAACAAGAGACAAACACTACAACACAAACAGCACAAAACACTTGGGAGACAATGCAGCTAGAAAAAGACATTACACAGAACAGAGAGCAGCACAGACTGATAATCAGACTAACAGAGTATGAGTTAGGATGGTTGGAAACATTTGACTGATTAGCAGCATCATGTGTGCAAGGGATGCAAAGATGTGTGCAAAGGACTGACAGGTTATGAGTATAGTTGTGATATTTTTGTGGTCGTGGGTGAGTGTGTTTATGTGTTTGTGTTGTGTCCAGTCTCCGTCAGTTCAAGAGTCTGATGGTTTGAGGAAGGAAACTGTTCCACAGTCTGGTTGTGTGGGCCTGAATGCTCTGGTACCTTTTCCCAGATGGAAGGAGGGAGAAGAGTGTGTGAGGGGTGTGTGGGCTCATCCATGATGCTGGTGGATTTGTGGATGTAGTGTGTGGTGTAAATGTTGCTGATGAAGGGTTGTGAGACTCTGATGATCTTCTCTGTCCTCACTATCTGCTGCAGCATCTTGTGCAGTTCCCAAACCAGACAGTGATGCAGCTGCTCAGGATGCTCTCTATGGTCCCTCTGTAAAATGTGGTCAGGATGGGACCACAAACTGATAGAAAGATGGAGCAGGGACCCCCTACTACTGTATATATAGTCTAAAATTCTAGTTTAGATCAAACTGGGCCTAGTGCCATGAATAAACACACCTTGTTATTGTACATTCAGTACTAAGCTGTTCAAAGAATACACAGGTTCATATTTCATGTTCATGTTTTGTTTTGTTGTCATGGTAACAATAATACAGAATCACCTAAAACAATCAACAAAACGAGCTGGGTTTGAAAACTGACCTGCCTAGCCAAAGAAAAAGAAGTCAACAAAACAACAGGTTTTCTACCCTCACTCCCTAACACCAAAACAAGAGAAAAGATGGACAAAAGTAAAAGGCTACTCACCCCTACTAATATGGTACTGCGAACTATTTCTACTATTTATTAATATTTACAGGAGAGATAACAGATCTCATCCGCAACATAAATGAATCACAAGAATCACAAGAAGGTCGGTATGGATTGCGTAGGTGAAGGTCGCGATGCGGTTTGCAATGCTGTCAAAGGCGAACCAGCGCGAGAGAGAGAGTGTGTGTTGTCGGCTCCACTTTTGAATCCGCGGCCTCCGGACTTCCTCCAATCAGCGGCCTCCACCTGCACGCGCCCATCCTGGAAAACACAAGGACACAGCTCCCCCCCTGGACAGGGAGGGACAACACAACAGAAAGAACAAAACATGCAAATTATGACCACTACGGTCATAACACCAGCAACAATAATTGACCAGTATCACAGAAACAAAGGACAAGCTTGTGAGATTCAGGGTACAGTTGTGTAAAAATAGGGCTACAAGGAGGAGGAAGAACAAAAACTGCAAAGAGCAAAGTAGTAATTTCTGATCAGTTTTGAGCTGCTATGATAGAACATGTTTTCTGTTCATCAAAAGACAATTTGAAATTTGTTTTGAGATGAAAAATGTTCTTTTCCCTGAGAACTGTATGTTTTGAACAATGTGTTTTTATTTATGGGTGTATTGTTCACTGACTGCTTGATAGTGTAAATCATTTTGATCACTTTGTTTACGATTTGAGAGCAGTGTTTGGTTTTGAGCACAGGTAAAACTGTTTTCAGGTGAAAGTTTCATATCCCAACTGGGTCTCATAAAAGGTGAAGTCCAGTTGCCTTTATTCAACCCCTTTTTGGATTATGCTGTGAAATGTTGATGGACAATTAATAAATATTTATCCTGAACTCAACAGCAACTAAACCAAAGGCCAGACTGAGTGCTGACACCAGAGATATTCCAGTAGGAGGCAGTGTGAGCCTGACCTGCTCAGTGACGCCATCATCTGGATGGAAATACTACTGGTACATAGATGAGAAGTCCTCTGAACCTCTGACCACACAACATGCTGGTTTCTATTCAAATGGACAAATGAGAGTCTCACAGGAAGGACTGTACAGGTGCAGAGGAGGAAGAGGAGACCCAGTTTACTACACAGAGTACAGTGATTCAGTCAGGATCAATGGAAATGGTGAGTTTGAAAAAAGGAGGAACCAAAAAATGCAGACATCCAATGTCTATCTATGGATACATCAAGTCATTCTGTTTGATGTTGAATTTTGTGTCTTTATTAATGAATCATGAACATGAACAGTTCCAAACAAGGTGACTGTGACTCTCCAACCCAACTGCCTCAGATCTATAGCGGAGAGGAGATTACTCTCAGATGTGAGATCCATGGAGACACTGAGTGGGAGTATGAATGGAGATCTACCAGTTCATACAAACCTCCAAATCTAAATGAGTTCAGGATTAAATCTGATTCTTCACTCCACACTGGAGACTACAAGTGTAAAGGAAAAATGAAAAGTGAACAACAGTCTTCAACAGAGTGGAGTGATTCCTTCAGATTGACTGTATTCATCATAAGTCTCATCATAGTTCACCAGTCATCACGTATTTAACTGTAACTTCATATTTATATCATATATATTTTATTAAGAGATCGCAGACAATCATATTAAGATAAATAATACCAACTTCACCAGACACACATGTTGAATGTAATCTACCATCAGTACATAGTAACATGTTTTTCATTTTGATAAAACCTCTATCAACAGATAAACAACCTGTCCTCTCTGTGTCTCCATCATGGCTGAGTCCTGGAGCCTCAGTAACTCTGAGCTGTGAGGTTGAACGTCCATCTGCAGGATGGAGGTTTTACTGGTATAAAGCTGTTCCTGATCTATCACACAAGTATCAATATTCCAACTATGAGCTGCTTCCTGGTAGCATCAGTGGAACTGAACAAGATTCCTACATCATTGATGGACAGACACACACAGCAGGATATGTGTGTAGAGCTGGAAGAGGAGAGCCAGTGTTTTACACTGATTACAGTCCACCTCAGTTTGTCTGGTCTGGAGTCAGTCTGTTTCCATCTGTTCTCTCAAAAACAAGATGTTATGTCTTTACTTTTATTAATCACATTTTATCTGTGACCTCCATGCAGTATCTAGAAAACTAAAACACATATTTACAATTTACTGACTGTGTATATTCATGTTCCTCTAATGTTAGTATGATATTTCCTTTTTTCCTACCTCAAACTAATTCTCTTTAACCATCATGTTTTCCTCTCAACAAATCGGAGAAAATGAGAAACACAAAAAAGAGTTTCAAGACTTTGAAACTTTTTTCTGACAGAGACAAAATAAATAATAAATCTACATGAATCTACATAAATCTATAAAACACAGGAGGTTATTTGTGTTGTGTTGTGTTGTGTTGTGTGGGTGTAAGTTGCGTCTAGAAGAAAGTACATGTTTACACAGGAGGAAAAGAGAGAAGGAAAAAGTAAACAAATAAATGAAAGAGGAGAAAAGAAAGAACAATATGACTTTAATTCATTAAGGAACGACATGTGTTTGAGTCTTTACTCTTCATCTTTGCTCATGTTACTTCTCTAACTGATCAGATTGTCAGAGTACACATGTAGTTTCTCATTTTACACACTGCTGCTTGGTGCATATCAACTAAAATAAACTGAAATGGTAGAAAAAAATAGTTTGACCAAAACACTGCAGCTTGACATGTTTGCACTAATTTTCAGCAATAAAAAAAAAAATGAAAGTAAATAAGTATTTGTATTGTGGCCGTTTTAATATTAATATCACTGTTGTTGCTTTGACTCTTTGTCAGATTTCCATTCATCAGCGTCTCTCACAGTGAATCCTGACAGAGTGCAGCACTTCACCTCTGACTCTGTCTCTCTGAGCTGTGAGGGAAACTCTACTGAGTGGAGAGTGAGGAGGTTTACTGATGATGGCGTCCTGTCACACTGTTCTACCTAGGGGACAATGACTGGATCAACATGTAATGTTAATAGGTTAGGGACAGTAATGCAGTGTACTGGTGTGAGTCTGGATCAGCTTTCAGCAACGCAGTCAACATCACTGGACAGAGTGAGTATTAATCACATGTTACTGTCATCACCCTGAATCTGCTGATCTCTACATTAAATGTCATGTTGTTTGACTGTTTTCCAGCTGATGGTATCATCCTGGTGAGCCCTGTCCATCCTGTCACTGGGGGAGATTCTGTTTCTCTTGGGCTGCAAGTTGAAGACACAAAATGTTCTTTCTACTATTTTTTTCTATCACAATGACAAACTCATCCAAAATGATACCAGAGAGGAGCTGATCATCTCTGCAGTGTCAAAGTCAGATGAAGGTTTCTACAAGTGTCAGGCCTCAGGAAAACAATCACCACAGAGTTGGATGGCTGTAACATGTGAGGAATCGTTACAGTTATCATTGATAGTACAAGGGATCTTTGTAAATTGTGCTGATGACATATTTTACATGCTACATTTAACTGAATGTCATTATTATTTACAGCAGTGTCCAGGTCTGAGAGCTCTTCATTTCTTCTTCCATTGATCGTTGGACGGGTTTTTGTGGAATTTCACTGATTATTCTTCTGCTGCTGTTGTGTCTCTACAAACAGTCAAAGGGTGAGAACATTTCCTCCTGATATTAGATTGATTATAGTCTAATGATCAAAGTCACTGATGTATTCTGATTACTCTATGAGGACTGTGAAAGCAAGAGAACAATTAGTTTAAAATCATGTCTCTTTCACAGATTCCTGCTTTATCAGGTTGGTACAACTCTCCTCTGTCTCATCTTCAACGTACTAGAATTACTTTCAGAGATTCTGATTAAAAATCTACTGGATTCAAATGTTTTGGTTTCACCAGGTCTCAGAGCACAAATCAGAGCTCTGCTACAGATCACATGATCAACCAGGATGAAGGTCAACAGAGTGAATATGCTTCTCCTCTCCACGGTCAGCCTTAACCCTGACTTTAGTTTCTGACTAATCTTTAATGACAGTTCACTTTTTCTTGTGATCTGATCTGAACTGTTACACAACTCACATAATGATTTTAAATCCAACCTTGGCTTCATTTGACTCTGTAGGTGACGCTTGTGTCTATGAATCAATCAAAGGCCCTGAAGACATTGAAAATGGTACAGTATGTTCAGTAGTGAGGAAAGTAAAGAAATGGACCCTTTAGGATTATGTGCTTTTATACATTGAGGTTTGACCACTTCATAAATCTAAGGGTTCACTTCTTTTTTTTCCACCAGCAATAAGAATAGAAAAGAGCTTAGAATGAAATAGTTCACAGCAACATAAATTGAAATGAGCTCTTCTTGCCCCTGAGTCAGTTTTAAAAACTAAAAAAGAGATGGTATGTCACTATATTTCAGATGAATCCAGGGATGTCACATATTCTTTGATTGAGCTTAAAAACATCACTAAGAAGGGTGAGTGTTTTATATGGAAACAACCACATACAAGATGTAGAACAAACAGCAGCTGAGACCCTTTGTAGACCAGTAGCATCTAAATAACAGATAATATCATCTGATCCTTTAACAGAGAAGAAGCAGAAACCAGAGGAGAGCTGTGTTTACTCTGCTGTGAAGACTGGATCATCTCCAGGTTTGATTCATTACAACAGTCCTGTCTAGACAAAGATCCTTCTTCTGTGTTGTACAGTTGAAACCTCAAGTGTGGCTTTGGTTTCAGATGACGGTCTGATGTATGAACAGGTTCTCTTCCATAAGAAAGGTAAAGCCAAGAGAGACAAAGGTGAGTCAAGTCTACGTCCACCTGCAGCAGTGATTGTTGGAACAGGATGATCTTTATGTGATGTGGCTCACTGGAGCCTAATGTAGATATTATTGTCGTTTGTTACACGTTGTCTTGTATTTCTTTTAGTACAGTAGGTTTGTTTTACATTTTAGTGAAGAAACTGGATGTATTTTTTAGTTTTAAGTGACTGAAACAATCTCTGTCTTTGTTCACAGGAAAATCACTCCTGCAGCAGCTGATGAAACATTTTATTCTGAAATCAAACCAGGAACATCTCATGGTAAATATAACATTGATTTATAAGAACAGATCTCTGTTGTGCTCAGACTACAGGAGTTTTGGTCTGATTTGTTCCTGGATTCCACCGTCCTGGTAAATAGAGGATAAATCATCAGATTATCTGGTAACGTGAAGGTTCACACATGTAATTTTAAATTTCTGAACTGCTCACATTAAACCTGTTTGACATCAAACATGTTTGACATCTAGGACTTAAGCAGAAGTTAGCAGTTGTGACTTGGATATTTATTTTTGTCTATTTCCTTTCAGGTCAATAGAGATCTGTATCAACAAAACCATCTGAATACATCATAAAAGTGAAGCTACTCACATGAATATCAGATATTTAAAGACATAAACCAGCTGAATGTGCTGCTTTTAGTGCAGATGTATTTTATAAAAAGCTTCAGTTTGTATGAATGTAGTGATCGTGTGGCTTTAATATCAGCATCTTTTCAGTTCTTCATGTTCTGTCATCAAACATCATTCTGTTACATGTCCACTTAAAGAAGCTAACTATGTTGAGAAGAACTGATAGTATAACAAGTATTTTATGTTTCCCTGAACTGATTAAGTATATTGTAAAAAGCTTGGCCTTTTCTAACAATGTTATGCATCAATAAACTTTTTAATTTTTAAATTTTTTTGTCCTGTAGTAAAATGTCTGTAGTGTTTTCATTGTGTTTATGAGATGGTCTTCTTACAGTTTAATGTGGTTTTAATCAAAGAAACTCTGAATCAGGACATAGGGACATATTGTGATCACAGATGGACTCCCAGTCACATCTTGAGCAGCAGGTCACAGGAGTTAAAGTTTGAAAAGTCTGTTCAGATTTGACATGTTTCATACGTGGTGTGTTTTGTGTGTGGATATGCTACAGAGTGCTCCATGAGGGAAAGTTGAAGGTTACATAAACAGATGACTGCCCTTTTCCCTGCAGTGAGAAAGAGAATGATTTATTTTCAACACAAAGTATCTCAGGGTGAGCACAGACAAAACAACAAACCAGGCAGCTAGTTAGCTCATAGTTAGTGCTGCTCAGGTGACTCCATCCCTTAGTGATGCTGCTATAGGCCAAGGATGATGGGGATGATGCTCTGAGCACCTATCCTCTTGCACCAAGCTCCCATCCTCTAATTTATTTTCTGTCCTCTAATGACTTTTTGTCTCTATTACTACTCATGCATTTGTGTGCTACTCCTGTATAGCATGTTAATGGCTGTGGATCTTTTCACGTGTGCGCTTTAGTCCAATGTTTGTATCTATGACAGATGTGTGTTTATGTCGTTCCTGCTGCTGCTCTCTTCTCTTTTTCTGTCTCTACCTGGTTGGCCTTAGGCCTTATGGCCTTAGTGGGTTCCTCTATACGAGTTGGGTTCTGTTCAAAGTTGCTTCATAGATGCTCTGGGGGTTTTTAGGCCAGGCTTTGTAAGGCATCTTGAGACGGTTTGTATTGTTATTGACACGACATAAATAAAATCAAATTGAATTGTACTGAACTTCAAAATCATGACAATCACACAGACAGTACAGCACAGTCATAGTTGGAGAGCAGAATCAAGGCAGAGAGACCGGCAGCTGGAAAACAAACAAACAAAAAAATTCTTAGAAACCGAGTGCCAGTCAATTCTCCTTGGTGATACTTACAGCACCTGGGACAACAGCACCCCCTGCTGGCAGGATGAGCATAACATTCTGACCACCTTCCTAATATTGTGTAGGTCTCCCTTTGGGGCCCAAAAACAGTCATCTGGAGCAGCTTTATACCAGTAAAACCTCCATCCCTGCAGATGGATGTTCAACCTCAGAGCAGAAACACAATTTATTTTAGTCAATCATTCATTATTTGTGTGTAAATAATAGAAAAAGACATCATGTGACTTTGTATTTCTGCCCCTACACTTGTACCTTCCCCAGTGCCATTCACTAGCAGTAATCCTGAATTCTCTTTCATTTGGAGGTTTTATTGAGCTCGTTGTTCTCCATTCATACTCCCTGGAATTACGTGTGTGATCATCATCAGTCTCTGATCCATCCTGCTCAGATTCTCCGACGGGGCAGCGGGACTCTCCCGCTCCACTGTGACTCTCTGTCTCTCTCTTGTCTCTCTCATCGGTAGCCTGACTCTGTCCCTCCGCGGGGCAGCGGGCCCCTCCCGCATCACTCTCTGTGACACCTGACTGCAGCTGGATCTCACTCCTCCTTCTTCTCTTTTCCTTTCTTTTCTGAGCACCGGACTTGTGCTGACCGGACATTTTGAGCGTCCTAAACTTCAAATCAAATGACAACATCAAATTTTGATCAGTGGCCAAACCATTTTTGTGTCGGGGGTGGGGGGGTTCTTGACCACTATTTCAGAATCAGAATCAGCTTTATTGGCCAGGTATGTGAACACATACAAGGAATTTGACTCCGGTCACTTTGCTCAATGGTACAACAAAAATAAAGTACAACACTATAAGCATGAAAATAGGAAGGAAGAATAGAATTTCAAGGACAATTAGGAAGAAAACAAATGGAAAGCTTTTATTTAAATATTACATATTCTCTCCACAAACAGGCCTATTTTAATTTATTTTTAATTATTCCATAATTTAATGAAGGTCCCCAATCGGCGGGCGCGGTCAGCAGCAACAAGCTCAGCTGAAGACTGGAAGACTTTTGTTAGAGCACATTGTTTTCTGACCTGTAGGTCTCTCCATGAGTATAAAGAATGTAGTTACTAACTGTCCATTCTGCTACAGGTTTATTCTATCTACTGACAATCAATGACCTCATCATTTCTATCTGAGACACCTTGAAAAGAGGAAATTCAGCCTGAGGTTCAAACTAAACGTCTGCTGTTCAGTAGATGACTAGTTTGATGCTTTCAGCTTTCAGCACACAGCAGAGAAACAGTTTTGTTGCTGCACAAACTACTTGACTTTCTGAAGCAGACATTTCTCTAATGCAACATTCTTCATTGTTACTGTTTGATATTTACTCACTGCATCATACGACTATGTGCATAGTGCAACAAAGTCTTGATAACTATTGATCAGAAATGATCTTTTCAAGGAGTCAGACATAAACTGATATAAAGCAACATGTGAATATCACTTCCAACACTCATTGTCTATGACCTCACAGTTTGACTAGTTCTACATCATCTTTACCATCAAGAGTTAACATAGTTTGTATTAGCAGTAGCTGGACAGGAGGCGTCAACATGTTAAACCCAGAGCAGTGGTCTGAGATGTTGTGGGGGCTGGATGTGAGGATGATCTCATATTGATGTGAAGTGTAACTTCTTCTTTTCTCACGGTTCTTTCTTCCTCTTCAGATGCTGCAGTTGTTGCTTCCTGGTATGAAGTTGAAGTCTTTGTCTGAAGCAGAGTGACACGTTGTCAGTGCTGGATGTGAGGATGGGACACACTTTGCTCTGTGTGCTGGGGTTATTGTGTAAGTACATCACTTTCTCAGTTTGAATGGTTCAGATGAAGGAAAATGTTTCAGATGAGAAGAACAGAGTGTCAGAGGTTTGTCTCAGAAAGCTTGAACACGACAGACTTGTGGTTTCTATGTTGGTTGTTGATTTGCTTTGTTTCACAGTTAAATACACGACTGGACTTTAATAGTGATCATTGACACGAATATATTTTCATAATGCAACTTACAACAAGTGTTGAAATAAATATTTACTCTAAGTTCGTATGGTTGTAGGTTTGATAGAATCAAGTGTGAACTGAGTTGTATTTGCAGTAGGAGGACAAGAAGTGTCACAGTGTTCTGTGGTCAAACCCAGTATAGTGCTTTGAGGTTTAGTGAAGACAGAAGGAAGTGGGATGGACTAACAGGACAGAATAAAACATTAGCAGAACCCCAGTGATCTCATACTGACATGAATCTTCTTTTTGTCCTCACAGTTCACTGTTTCTCTTCATAGACTGCAGTTCCAAGTTTCTCTGGATACAAACAGGAAGTATTTCTCAGGTACAACAACAGAGTGTCAGTGCTGGATGTGAGGATGGGACACACTTTTCTGTGTGTGCTGTTGTTGACCTGTGAGTACCATTTATCTTCATACATGTAGCAGGGTTTTGACAGGTGATCTGATGTAGTTCAGGAGCCAACAACTGTGTTGAATAGTCACAGACAGATAATATTGGTTCTTCATTTGTTACATTTATTCACTAATCTGGTACCATATGGAACTGGAAATGTCATAAGAAGCCCAGTTATTTTCAAATATTCCTTTATGGTTGAAGTTTTGACTTTTATTTTAGTGTTGGATACACTCCTCTACTGTGGACATGCTCAAGGTCAGTTTCTCTATTTATTATTTTTATTCATTCAAGATTATTCTGAACGTAATTCATCCATGAATTGTTTTGTCAGTATATTTATTACTTTAATCTACAGTATGTATCTAAACAGATTGTAGAGTAAAATAGAAGTCAGTTTATTTTATGTTGTTAACTGAGTAAAGTTGAGGAGAATATTTGTGTTTGGTTGTAGATGCTGTACTGACTACTGACACCTACTGGTCACCTTTGTTCACTGGAGAGTCTGTTACCTTCATATGTGACATGAAGGAAGGAGGAGTCACTGACTGGGATTATAAAATCTACAAGGATGGTGGAGAATTTACTCCCTACTACACACATCAACGCCACACATTAAATCCTGTGTCTCCAGGTCACAGTGGTGAATATCGGTGCTGTGGTTACGGCAAGTGGTCATATCAGTCAAAGTGTAGTAAAACTGTCACTTTAACTGTATCCGGTAAGATCTCATTGTTTATTGTCTTATTCAAGTGTGTTCATGTTATAGAGTAAATAGTATTTGAATGTCATTGAATTTGAGACTTTGATCAGGACCTCTGTATTTAAAATAAAATGACTTCATGTAGCTCTGCCACCATGTTGAAATGGACATAAATCACAGCTGCTTCAAAGTATTTAAAACAAATAATAAATATACTGGCATTGTCTGTTGAAGCATCCATCCTTTTGTCAAGTTAATAAAAGTAATGAAGAATTTTACTGAAAGTGGCAAGTTGATATGACAGAAGATTTAAACTTACATCAAAACATTTTCTCATTTCATTTATAACATCAGATAGACCCAGGGCCACACTGACATCAGGACCAACAACCATACCAGTAGGAGGCAGAGTGACACTGACCTGCTCTGTGGAGCCCTCTGCTGGATGGAAATATGAGTTGTTCAGACGTAGCACAGACACCTCTGAAGTTCAAGTCAGAATAAATGATGGAGAAAACAGAGTTATCAGTGTATCACAAGGAGGAATCTACCGGTGCAGAGGGGGAAGAGGAGGAAGAGGAGAACCAGTTTACTACACTGATCACAGTGATCCAGTCACCATTGAGATAACCTGTGAGTTCAGTTATATGGTTTGAAATATTCATATTTTTCATTGGAATTAGTGATGAAACCTACAATGTTGAGTTTTCTCTGTTGATTTTATGTTTCTATTTGTGTCCCAACTGTTCATATCTGGTGGAAACAGTTTCCAACAAGGCTGTTGTAACACGAAAACACAACTGGCCTCAGATATTCAGAGGTGAGAAGATCACTCTGACATGTGAGGTCCAGGGAGGTGAAGACACTGAGTGGGAGTATGAATGGAGTAAACCCAGGTCATCTACACACTGGACAAACAATAAATACTGGACTTTCACTGCTTCTGAGTCCAGCAGTGGAGACTACATGTGTAGGAGTAGACTCAGAGATGACTCATATTCTTCAACAGAGTGGAGTGAAGCCATCACACTGTCAGTATCTGGTAAGTCATGTTTGTTGTTGTGTATTTTGATTTTCTTATAGAGGTGTGTGAAAGTATGTCATGTCTTCAGTTTAACACCCTGAGTTTGACTCGATCATCAGTAGCTGATAAATAGTTTGGCCTGACGACAGCCAGTCTGTAGAATGACTGGTCAGTCAGTATAAGGATGACAACAACATCACTTGGTTAAAATAAATGTAAAAATTTTTACAATTACAATTTTATTAGTCAAAACACACATTTAACTTTGAAAAAATAGACAAAAAATAACATAAACAATTGACTGGAGATTTGGAATTTATATACCTTTCTATAATCAATTGTGATTTACACAAGTTAGAGACAGTGACAATCATTACTTTTTTCTAAACTCAACAGCAACTAAACCAAGGCCAACTGAGTGCTGACACCAGAGATATTCCAGTAGGAGGCAGTGTGACTCTGACCTGCTCAGTGACGCCATCATCTGGATGGAAATACTACTGGTACAGAGATGAGAAGTCCTCTGAACCTCTGACCACACAACATGCTGGTTTCTATTCAAATGGACAAATGAGAGTCTCACAGGAAGGACTGTACTGGTGCAGAGGAGGGAAGAGGAGACCCAGTTTACTACACAGAGTACAGTGATTCAGTCAGGATCAATGGAAATGGTGAGTTTGAAAAAAGGAGGAACCAAAAAATGCAGACATCCAATGTCTATCTATGGATACATCAAGTCATTCTGTTTGATGTTGAATTTTGTGTCTTCATTAATGAATCTTGAACATGAACAGTTCCAAACAAGGTGACTGTGACTCTCCAACCCAACTGGCCTCAGATCTACAGAGGAGAGGAGATTACTCTCAGATGTGAGATCCATGGAGGAGACACTGAGTGGGAGTATGAATGGAGATCTACCAGCTCATACAAACCTCCAAATCTAAATGAGTTCAGGATTAAATCTGATTCTTCACTCCACACTGGAGACTACAAGTGTAAAGGTAGAATGATAAGTGAACAACAGTCTTCAACAGAGTGGAGTGATTCCTTCACATTGACTGTATTCATACAGTAAGTCTCATCATAGTTCACCAGTCATCACGTATTTAACTGTAACTTCATATTTATATCATATATATTTTATTAAGGGATAGCAGACAATCAATTAAGATAAATAATACCAACTTCACCAGACACACATGTTGAATGTAATCTACCATCAGTACATAGTAACATGTTTTCATTCTGATAAAACCTCTTTCAACAGGTAAACAACCTGTCCTCTCTGTGTCTCCATCATGGCTGAGTCCTGGAGCCTCAGTAACTCTGAGCTGTGAGGTTGAACATCCATCTGCAGGATGGAGGTTTTACTGGTATAAAGCTGTTCCTGATCTATCACACAAGTATCAATATTACAACTATGAGCTGCTTCCTGGTAACATCAGTGGAACTGAACAAGATTCCTACATCATTGATGGTCAGACACACACAGCAGGATATGTGTGTAGAGCTGGAAGAGGAGAGCCAGTGTTTTACACTGATTACAGTCCACCTCAGTTTGTCTGGTCTGGAGGTCAGTTTCTATGTTCATGACTTTCTTTAAATGTTAAATGTTATTTCTATTTTATTGTGTATATTATTGTACAGTAGATTTCATGAGGTGTGACTCTTCATCATGTTTGATTTTCCAGATTTCCATTCATCAGCGTCTCTCACAGTGAATCCTGACAGAGTGCAGCACTTCACCTCTGACTCTGTCTCTCTGAGCTGTGAGGGAAACTCTATTGAGTGGAGAGTGAGGAGGTTTACTGATGATGGCGTCCTGTCACACTGTTCTACATGGGAGACAATGACTGGATCAACATGTAATGTTAATAGGTTAAGGAACAGTAATGCAGTGTACTGGTGTGAGTCTGGATCAGCTTTCAGCAACGCAGTCAACATCACTGGACAGAGTGAGTATTAATCACATGTTACTGTCATCACCCTGAATCTGCTGATCTCTACATTAAATGTCATGTTGTTTGACTGTTTTCCAGCTGATGGTATCATCCTGGTGAGCCCTGTCCATCCTGTCACTGAGGGAGATTCTGTTTCTCTTGGCTGCAAGTTGAAGACACAAAATGTTCTTTCTACTGTGTTTTTCTATCACAATGACAAACTCATCCAAAATGATACCAGAGAGGAGCTGATCATCTCTGCAGTGTCAAAGTCAGATGAAGGCTTCTACAAGTGTCAGTCCTCAGGAACACAATCGCCACAGAGTTGGATGGCTGTAACATGTGAGTTAGTTTTCAGTTTATTTTTAATAGTAGCAGTCGTCATATGAAAAGGCCATTTCTTAAGTTGATTTATACTCATATTTAATTGAAGCTCATTATTATTTACAGCAGTGTCCAGGTCTGAGAGCTCTTCATTTCTTCTTCCATTGATCGTTGGACTGGTTTGTGGAATTTCACTGATTATTCTCCTGTTGCTTCTTTGTTGCTGCAGAAAAATAAAGGGTGAGACATTTTCCAGTTGATCATTTACTAAAAATCACTGATAAATTCTGATCTCATGACATGAAGTGAAGAACACTTGTACACATATCTGTATTTGTCTCTTTTCCAGATGCATGCAGTAACAGGTTGGTCCAACACTCTTGTCTCATCTTGATCATCATAACAATACTTTCCATGTTCCTTATTAAACTCCTTCATGCTTTAGTCTCTCTCAGTCTCTGAACATCAACCAAGGCTCTGCTACACAGCAAACAGTGAACCAGAATGAAACTCAAGTTTACTCCTCTCTTCTCCATGGTCAGCCTTTCCAATCATTCTTTTCACAACTATTTCTAACACCCACTTTGACTTTTCAATCAAAAGCTCAAGTGACTCATTGGATGTTGTCTTGATTTTCTCTGACCTGTAGCTGATGTTTGTGTCTATGAATCAATCAGAGGCTCTGGAAACACAGGAAGTGGTACAGTAGAAACTTTGATTCATGTGGAGCTGTCAGACATTAGATTATTATCAGTGACTCATCTAAACTCATGGAACATTCTGATTTCAGGGGAACCAGACCACGAATCCAGAAATATTACATCTCATCTTCAGCTTCAAGGTGAGGAGTGTCAAGTGAGTTGAGATCTCAGCCAACCAACAGCTTAAGAACATGGTACCAAATGTATGATCGGAACTTGAGTTAACAGCATGAGTAGAGATAATACAATGATTTGAAAATGATTTTGAGTAAGCATGTTGATTTTCAGTAAAGTAATTAATATACACAGGATGTAAAATGAATAATAATTGAATCAGTGTAACTAAGTGTTGTGAAATCATGAGCAGAATAAGATAAACGGGATGCAGAGGGCCAGCAGTGGGGATAAAAAGGGGAACTGAAACCTTGTGGCCTAAGAGCAAGTCAGGACATGTCCAAACGCATGGTTAGTGGAAAAGTACAGAAAAAGAACTAATGTCTTAATATTAATTAATGAGTCAGGGGGTAACACCCTTATGGGATAAAAGTAGTAGGTGGGGGTTGGTTAGTCATAATGATGTGTGGAAAATAGGATGTGTCTTGATTTAGAAAGTATAAAAGATGTAACTCAGAAATATACTACGGGAACTTCACCTCGGACACAGACCGTGCTGCATGCGGACTGAGCCAACTCCCTCGCAGTACTATTTTGGCTTTTAAGAGTTTGGTCTGGATTCCCCCTGCCTAGCAGATAAAGTTGGATTATCTTTCACACTTTGGATTTCTACTACTTCTTGGACTTTGTACGGAGTCGAGGAGACCGAATTGGAATACATTTGAGAAGGATTTAAGGGATTTACCAAAGGACAGAATCATCGTTCATCAGGACTTCCCTATTTTACCAACTCCCTCCGCGGCAGTAAGAGGAACTAGGGTTGGGTGTGGTCGCATCGGCCGTGCGGCTCACTCGACGCCTGTTCTACTTTAAAAAGGAATTTTGGGACAGTTTCGGACATTTTTGTATTACCCCTACTACCCCTGCTTGGATCATGAGTAATTCTTTGTTTTTGATTAAGTGATTTTTAGAACAGAATCTTAAGAGAGTTTAATTCTGATTAGGTATTACATGATTTAGGTTCAAAATTGTATTCATATCTTATGTTAACCAATGTCTGATTCTTGATCAAATTAATTGAGCTGTTGCAAACCGCTATTGCTGAACCTGCAAATAAAATTTGGCTCTAAAGGTCAAAAATCTTTGCTGACGATTATTTCTCCCTTTTCGCTGGTACTCAAGACAGTAAAACTATAGGCAATCTTAATGGTAGCTCCGACACCTGGCTCTTATTGGTCACACTAGTCGTTTCCACTTAAAACTATTTCTATGTCCCTAGGGCTTCCAGCCTAGCCTTTAAATTATGACCTGGCACGTACCAAGTGCACAGATCCATTAGGGGTAAGCCACCACAACTGACGGGACTCAACTTCGGACCCAGCTGCAGGACGCCTCCCTGACTGGCGGTTCCGGGGGACTTGAGGAAGCGGGGCAGACGTCAGGACTAAGGGTGGTTAGAAGCCAGGCGAGTTACCCTGCCTACAGCTTGAGTAGTGCTATCATTGAATTCGGTTGGAGTAATACTCCGCAGACGTGAAGCCATAACCCTATAGTAAACGGAGAAGCTGTTATACCTGTTCCGGGATCTAACACGTGGCGCCCAACGTGGGGCGTGGCAGAGCGAGCGACTTTAGCCACGCCTAAAGAAAAAGAACCCTGGTAGCCCGGAGCGGTTACCGTTCGTGTGAGACGACCCGAGGTAAAGAGAAGAGCAGAGCGGAGCATCAGAGACTACGTGAGCTGTTTGGAGCCGAGGTAGCGAGAGAACCAACGCTCTCAACCTGTCCTGAGCGGCGAAACGCAGACAGGAGAAGTTGCAAGCAGATAGCGCTGGAGAGACCCCAACCGACGGGGATCCAGACGACTCTGCAGGGAGGCATCACCGCCCGACTCCATCCCTGACTCGACGCGCTACGAGAGGCTTTGGAGAAAGGCGGCTCGAGACGACAAAGACAAAGTTAAGAAGGACGCCAGCCAGGTTCGGAGATGGCCGAGGGGGAACAGAAATCCCAGTGGAACAGCTCAGCCCGGAGTCGCCTCCAGTGTCCCCGCCAAGTGAGGATAAGGGGAACAAGGCCTCAGGAGAGGCCCCGGAGACCACGGTCCGAAGAAAGGAATATGGTGACAAGGCGCAGACCGGGACGGTGATCCAGGTCATTCCCTGGGGAAGGGGATGGGATACCTGGGACCCCACGGTCAAGCAACACGTGTCGGCGAGGTGCCTTGCGGTCCCCTTTTCTCCTGACACCTCGGATGAGGACGTGGGGAAGGAGGTGGACCGGGTCTGCAAAGAAGGAGGAACATTCCGAACCCCCAACGTGCTTGCACGGATAGGGGTGCATGTGGTGCCATCCCCTGGAGCGGGGGCAACAAAGGATACAATAAAAGCATGGCTGCACTGGGCTGTGGGAGTAATATGGCCAGGGAAAAAAGCTGGAAGAAGAGCCCCAGCCCGTGACAGCGTGGATAAGCCCCCATGAGAGATACGACCCGATCATCAAGATGCTAGGGAAAGTGTCTGGGGTGGGTGCAGTAACGATAGGGGCAAGGACTGTAGCGGCTAAGCAATACAAGGAGCATGAGCCTTATCGGGTCATACTGCAGAAGTTCGGCGCCGTGGCAGACCGATTCCTCAAAGATCCCCCAGAGAGTATAGAAGGGAGCCAGAAGGAGAGCGATGCCGACTCTAGCCATGATTCTGAGCCAGACCACCCGGAGCCGGATTCCTCTCTGGAATGGGACCAGAAGGGAACCACGTTTGGACTAGCGGCCCTGCCTGCGAAGCTCGAGCACGTCTCTGTGACCCCGCAGGTGGTGCGAACTTATTTGCGGGATCGGAGACAGAGTTGGCCTTCCCGGGAGAAACCCTCTAGGGAGCTAACGGATGAGGAGAACAAAGGAGACTGGCTCCCTCTCTTGGATCCTGTACCTGCCGGGGCTCTGAGATGGAAGGGCCAAACTCAGACGATAATGTACCAACACCATGGGGAACCATGGGATTTTGCGGGACACGGACTAATCGTGCTAACAGACCCCCGGTATAACCCTTGGAATAGTAAGTTCAAGAAAGAGCTGCGCAGGAATGCCGGTGAAGGGTTCGTTAGGGAATTGAAGGGCAGGATTAAAGAACTAAAGGGTGAAGGGATAGCGGCCCAGTCCTGACTGTCAGCGGGGGTGAATCGCGCTATTTTGCCATAATCCATATTCCCGTGAGGGCATATGAGGAAGTGATCCCCCCCGAGGAGTACGAGAAGGAGCTGGTTGAAGCCCTGGAGATGGGGCTGCGGGCAGCCAGTAACGCTGGATATACCCGAGTAACGATGTGTGTTGATGGAATAAGATCGGGAAACTTGCCATGGTTGGTGGCTGAGAAGGCCATGGTGAAAGCTGGCCGCATACATGCGACAGAAGCGTCGGCTTGGTCCGGCATAGGGGAAATGGTCCTCGTCACCTCCTTGAAGCAGCAGAAAGAAAGAAGGGAGAGGCTGACCAGGACCTTAAATCGGCCGGAGGACGAGAAGTCCTGGGCACGTGTGAGAGGGGAGTCGCCGGGAGAACCGCTGAGAACTTCGCGACTCAGGAGCACCTCCACCCCGGGCAGGGATGCCGAGGGGGAACCAACGGCTCCTCCACGTCAGCTATCACCGACCAGAAGTCCACCCAGACGAGAGCTAGGGGCTGGGACCCCTGGGTCTGGAGGAGCCCCTAGTCGGATCAGGCTGGAGCCGATGAGGGATTACCAGGGTATGCAGACCGAGAGGACGCCTGGCGTAGCAGCTGTAACCTACCAGGAGCAACTAGACGCGGGAGCATTTAACACACCGACCCCAGGGAACGTGACTGCTCCAAGGCACAGCGCGATACGAGAATCTTCACCTCCGCCTAATCGTTCCCGCAGCCATCAGGAAATCAGCAGCAGCAGCGGTGACGAAGAGCCCGAGGAGGAGGAAGAGGCGGACACCCTGGCGTCTGTGAGGCAGGAAGACATCACGGGGGCCAGGGAACTGCGAGTTGGCCAGAGAAAAGGAACGAAGAAAAAGACCCCAGTATACACCATCTACAGTACCTCGGAAAGGCTGGCGCGTGACATTTCCTTTGGATATATAGAAACGCGGGATGGGCGAAAAACATATATGCCTGAAGCTGGCCAGCAGGACCATGGTGTCCCAGAGGAATGGGGGAGCGGTTGGAGGAAGAAGTGGTGCTGCCAGTAAAAGCTCAGGTGAAGGAATGGGCCAATTTTTGATGGCCCCCACCTTCCCCACACTAAGGAGCTGTGAGAATCTGACTGCTAACTTCAAAACCGCGTTCCTGGCTATTACACATGATGTTATGCTGAGACGACTGAAGAAAACAGCCCTCAAGTATGCGAAGGAGACTGAAAGCCGCCGCTTGCAGGAGATATCATCCAGTGACGATGAGGAACTGGGAGCTTCGGCCCGAGTCGGCGCTGAGCTACAAAGGCGTCGGCCCACCCAGGACGTAGCGGTGAGCGTCAGCCGAGCTGGGACCTCGGCAACAACAGGGGGAAGTTCCAGCTTCGAGGAATTTAAAAAGATAAAAATACTAGTGCAAGATAAAGCTTCCACTCAGAACCTGCAGGATTACCTGAGGAAGAACTGGCCGATGGTGAAATCGAGCACTAATGACAACCAGGCACGGCTGACCTGGCTGTCCCATGTAACTGGACAGCCTATGGATCAGGATGAAACCGCAGAGGAGCATTACAAGAGACTGGTGCTAGAGGATGGCGACGATGAGGATGCGCAAATAGAGAAGGCACGAGGACAGCTGGATCAGGGGCAGACTCTGACCCAGGTGTGGTACATTTTGAGCCGAACGGTGCCTGCAAGCCGGAGTGTTAAGGTGCTTAGGAGGTTGGTGAAGGGCCTGAAAGGTGAGCTGGATTTTGTTACCTTGGATGCGGTGAATAGTACACCGGACCAGATAATGGAAACGGTGAAGAAGGTCGAGGGGAGTCAACGTACTCAACAGAAGGTGGCAACCCCGAGGCCCACACCGAACACTCAGAACCAACCAAGGAGAGTGGATCAACGGCCACCTGCACGAGGTCCTCCAGCCAACGCTCCTAGCAACAGGCCATTCGACCAACGACAATCCGGGGGAGAGCCCAGCAACAAGAAGACTGGATATCTGGCACCAGAGGAATATAAAAAATTAACACCAGAACAGAGAGATGCACTCCGTTTAGCCCGCCAGCAGGTGGCTGACGGGGGGAAGAAGGAATAATGGACGCGACAGCTCGAGTCACCCTGGAACATGCTTACCGTGTCAAAGACAACATCTACACCCAGGTGGACGGTGTCCCCTATTTGGTGGACTCGGGGGCTGAGGTATCTATGACAAGGAGGGCTCTGAGTCCTAGGGGGAGGTTGAGGGTGCAGCTAGCGGATGCCTCAATCACGGAGGTACCCTATGGCATCTGGAAAGGAATAGTGTGGGTCCTGGGAGCTTATGATATGGTAACCATAGCAGACTTGGAAAGATTACATCAAAAACCGTGCAATCGTAGGAAAGTGGAGGAGCGGCTGAGAGTTCTACAAGCCCGGTTGGTGAGGTTGCCAACGGTCGAGGACTCGACCACCAGAGTCTGGTACAAGTCGGTGAACATTCCAGAAGTGACAGAGCAGAAAATACAGGAGAGTGATCTTTCTCCAGAAGGGAAGGAGAGATTGAGGGAGATCATCTCCAAAGCGAATGTGGCGAGATTCAAGAATGACTGTGGCGATCTGGGAACCAGGTATGTCCATACCATAGAAGGAGGAGTACATCCACCTGTACGGCAGTATCCTCTGAACCCGGGGGCAGTGGAAGAGATGGATCTTATCGTCAGGGAGTTGATGATGTTGGGGGTGATTCGTCATGAGCCAAACCCCATCACAAACAGCCCAATTCAGGCGGTGAAGAAACCAGAATCCTCAGGAGGGGGTTGGCGACCGGTAATCAACTTTAAAGCTTTGAACAGAAGAACCGTCGCCAACAGAGCAAGTCTCATCAACCCCCAGGGAACCCTAAAGACCCTAAAGCTGAAACCCTACAAGTCCTGTATAGACTTGGCCAATGGATTTTTCTCTCTTCGACTAGCCCGGGGATCACAAGGGAAAACGGCCTTTACTCACAAAGGAAGATCCTACGTGTGGGAAAGGCTCCCTCAGGGATACAAGAACTCCCCTAACATATTTCAATCAGCAGTTATGGATGTACTTGATGGGCTGGATGCTACTATCTATATAGATGATGTGTTTATCGCAGATGATACAGAAGAACAGCACCTGGATAGACTACAAAGTATTGTGGAGAGACTCACAGCAGCAGGCTCAAACTCAACTTGAAAAAGTGTCAGTTTGGGCGAAGAAAGGTGGATTATTTGGGATTCCAGGTGTCTGACGATCTGGGATTATCTGAGGAATATAAAAAGAAGATCGAACGGATAGAACCCCCGTCATCAGTAAATGAACTACAGAAAGTGTTGGGCTTGTGCAACTACGTGAGGGATCACGTACCGGGATACCAGAAGTACGCGAAACCTTTGTACGCCAAGCTTAAGAAGCCAAATGAGGCAGTGGAATGGGTCTGGACTGCAGCTGATCAGAGCAACTTGGAGATCCTGAGGAGAGCAATCCAAGGGGCCCTGAAGCTCGAACCCAGGAGTCCTACAGCAAGGCTGGTAGCAGAAATAAGTTGTGAGGACGACGGTGCTACTGTGAAGGTGAGCAATGAGGGTGGTGGACTGGTGACTTTGTGGAGTTACACCCTATCCTCAGTGGAAAAAAAGTATCCACTAGAAGAGAAAGAGCTGGCGGTGCTGGCAAGATACTGGAGTTCCTTGAAGGATTTATCCCAAGGGCAGGAGGTTCGAGTCATCACCCAGAGCCAGGTACACCGGTTCCTCAGGAAAGCAACTGTCGAGAGTACGAAGGCAACTAATGCCAGGTGGGGTCGATGGGAAGACGTCCTATTAGACCCAGATCTCGAGATCGGGCCCTTACAACCGGGAGCACCTAAAGCTGCAGCGGCTGAGAACCCGCCACGGGAGGATCATGAATGGACCTTGTTCACAGACGGCTCGAGGAAGGGTCCCGATGACGCGGCGTACTGGGGGTTCATTCTCAAGCTGAAGGAGAAGGAGGAGTACCGTCAGCGAGGGAAGGCAGCCGGTAGCGCACAAGCTGGGGAAGTGACAGCAGTGTTGGAGGGGCTGCTCGAGCTGGAGAAGAGGAAGATTAAACGAGCAAGGATTATAACAGACAGTTATTATTGTGCCCAGGCCCTGAATGAGGACCTAACCATTTGGGAAGAGAATGGATATGAAACCGCAAAAGGGAAGAAGGTGGCCCACGAGGACTTATGGAAAAAGATTGCAGAGTTACGACTGAACCTGGACCTTGAAGTGGTGCATCAAAAAGCACATACAAAAGAAGGAGCTCACTGGCGAGGAAACGAAGAAGTGGATCGTTTCGTCCAGATGAGGAAAATTGTCTTTGTCGGGATCGAGAAATGGGATAGTTCGCCTAAAGGTAGGATCGTCCCAAAAGACTGTGTGGAGGGGGTGACGCGGGCGGTGCACGAGGCACTCGGTCACGCCGGAGCTGTCCCAACGCGCAGGGAACTGGAAAAACAGCAGCTGTGGATTCCAGAGAAGGAGGTTCGGCGTGTTCTCAAGGACTGTGTTGAGTGTGGTCGGTACAACGCGGGTCGGAGAGGACAGCGAACAGGAGGGTTGACCATCAAGAGCACCGTGCCTTGGGGGTCTGTTTGCATGGATGTAGCCGGACCCTTGGGGATAACAGGTATGAGAGGAGAAAAATACCTGCTGGTGTTGGTGGATTCTATGTCAGGGTACGTTGCAGTGAGACCTGCTCGCCAGGCTAATGGCACTAGTGTTGTCAGCATGTTGGACCAGGTCTGTTGCGGTCTTGGAATACCAAAGGAGCTCAGAACAGACAATGGAACTCATTTTCGAAACGCAAAAGTGGATAAGTGGTGTCAGGACAATGGAGTGATTAGAGTGTATTCACCGCCATACACACCACAAGCCAACGGGGTAGTGGAACGAACCATTGGGCTTGTAAAGAGCTGGATTGGGAAGAACGCCAATGGAAGAGAGTGGAGCACCCAGATCTTATCACTGGTCAAAACCCTGAATGACAGACATCGAGAGGGAAGGCCGTCACCGGCGGAGGAGCTGAATCAGCGCCCCTTTACGTCACAAGAGGTTGGGAGGAGCCCTCGAGGATAAGAAGCCACCCCCGGAAGGCAAGATGTCATTACATGTTGGACAGCGTGTGTGGATTAAAGCTCAGAGCCACCCAGCTGGAGCAGCAGTGAAAGCAAAGTACGACAAAACTGACATAGTGACGGGATTATAGATCGAAATACAGTTCGGTTGAAGAAGTCGGGAATCCAAGGAATAGGGCAGCTGAAACCAGTTCCAGACTAGGTGACTAGGAGCTAAAATCATGGCCAGTAGCATACCGTGCCTACCACCCTTTGTCAGACTGGCCACTGTTAAAGGGGTGGTTGTCATGAGACGCAGCACCGAAGGGCTCTGGGCAGGCAGAGCCCTCAACATATTGGAGTATGCAAAGAGAGGGATTTCCACAGATGACAAGGAAATTCTACAGTGGAGAGAAGTCAAAAACAACTGTGTGGTGTGTTGGAGACCCACCACCCTGGGTGTCCAGTGGGAAGGCCCAGGAAGAAATAAGCCGCTCCGAGTTGAAGCCAATAGGAGGGAGTTTAAGGGGATGACCCCTAAGCCGGTGAAGGTGCTGGATGGTCATGTATGTGGACTATGCCGAGTAAAACACCGTAACCAGGATGACGTTCCACACACAGTGGGACCTAAGAGGTGAGAAGATGGATTGCAGGGAGTGTACCTGTCAATGGGATGGCCAGAGATTGCATCCTTGCGGCAACTGCATGCTGCAGCAAAGGAGTGGACGACTGCTGCAGGTTGCTACGGCTGAGGGATGGCAGGCAAGGAAGTTTATAGATCCGCTGCAGTCTTTGGCACCGTCGGCTTGGGAAAGGAGAGGACAAGCAGGGAGCAGGAGTGACCCTCTCAGTTCCCCAGATCCTAGCTCACCAGACATGGAGGGCCCATCTGCAACCGCCCCTGCCTTCGGCACCACCATCAGCTCGGGGGGCGGAAAAGAGGACTGCAAAACAGTCAGGGCCTGGGACGCTGTGGAGAGAGGCGATTAAGAGAGGATGGCCACACAGCCCAGCCCGTACAGAGGTCCATGATCCACCACCGTCCACTGAACAAGTGAATATGGTGTTTCGGGTTTACAGAGATCCTGACGGTCCAGGATACACCTCGACCATTAAAGACCTGCGGGAGGATCAACGTGAAATGGCGGAAAGTCAGGGCTGGACTGGACCGTGGGAGCTTACCACCTGGGGTCGGCTCATAGAGGAAGTCTACTCTGACCCTACCCTGACGGTCCAGGACCTGGGACCGATCCCTCGAGAGGACGGAGCAAGAGGTACCAATCTCTACTACAGTGTCACGTGTATGGACGCATGGGGCCACCAGGCGGCGCGAGCTAGGGAGGCAAGCAAGGAGTTTGACGTCACACCAGAGGCGTGGCGGAGAGATGGCGTGATCCAGCTGCCGGGAACATGGGCAGGACGTGCAGCCACCCCCACATTTCCGGAACAGCTAACCAGGGTGCGGCTCTCGGTCCGGACAGTAGTTGTTCCTTTTCGAGGAGTCTACTCGGTGGGAGCAGTGGTGACCTGCCTGGGGGAGCCGCCAAAACCTGAGAGTGCAGTTGAAGCGGCAAAAAAGAAGGAAAGAAGGCCGAAACCTTTTCCAAAGCTTAAACTGAAGAAATGGAGTTGGAAGGCCCAGCAGTAGCTGGGGCTCAAGTGCAACTTCGTGCAAAGAGAAGAGGGGACAAGAAGCAAAGGAGAAGTACCCCTGTTCCCTATATAAAACTTCCAAATGTAAAAATATTTTTGAAAAGACCTGTTCGAGATTACTTGTACGATTATAATTTTTGTGGATCTGAGGCCTATTGTTGTAGTAATATAGAGCTGACCAGATCGGCCGATCTCACTAAACCTGAAAAGGGATGCATGGGGAAGAGAGTACATGGGGGTGCGCAGCTGCAGTTTCTCTCCCTTAAATATGTGTACTGTAGAACGGAATGGGTGAACCAGCCAGTACCTGAGTGTCCTAAACATATGCCCTGGATACTTAACACAGTATACCTCCAGATTGGAAAAGAAACTGATCAAGCTAAGGTGGGGAGTAAACCACTGCCAGCCATGGTTGGGAATGTATATGGACATGTGGCTCGGGAGCTCACTTATTTGGACTACCAGTCGAGAGACCTACAGGAGTCTCCATCTGAGGATTAATGATCCTGAAAGGATTGTTATCGAAAACCAGACTGAACGACTGGAGTCCAGGAGCAGGATTTCCCCAGCCAACGGTATACTATGTACAGGATGCCATCGGTACGAAAAGATGGGCTTCTCGATTCGGGGTGTAACAGGTCTGATCGATGGGCGAAGCTGGTGGAGCTTGTGGATCCTCGTGGTGAGCCCTTATGCGCAGAACTCGCAATGGTAAGGAATGACATTCCCCCTGATCACAGGCCAGATTACGAAGAAATGGGGAAAAATGCGGTGACCAGCTGTATTGGCCCGCTTAGGCCTACCAAGAACGTCATCATCACCCGTTATCGCTGGATGTGGCGGGGATTGGATCCGTATATTCGGGACAACTTCGAGGTGCATAACTGTAGCGGCGCCCATCCCTATCCAGCAATGACCCGGCTCATGAGGGGACGAGTATGGCGCAATCTAAAGGGTGACCTGCGATCACCTCGTCCTAAGGTGACAGTGATTCCATTGGCACCTGGCGAAGAGAGGAGGAGCTACTGGTTGTAGTTAAGTGACAGAAGCATGGGACATGGACACACTCACTATCTGGGGCTCCAGAAGTGAGGAACAAAATCATGATGGCTGGAAGAACTCTATCCTGTCCTACGAAGTGGATTATTTTTAAGTTTAGTGTCGGATTTATAGGTCTTTTTTCTATTTTGACTTTTTTGTATTGCCATGGTAATGGCTTATGGGAGAATGAACACGTGAGGATTAGCTTTACCTCAACACAGGTGTATAATCAGACCTGTTGGGAAATTAAGAGGGAAGTGATCACGCTGAGGAATTTTTCTCTTCCCTGTGTAGTGGATTCTTCTATTAACTGCACTAAAGATGGTCTATATGGTTTTGAGGATTTTAATCTTTCAGCCATTATGCAGTTTTTTCGACTCCCATAGAGTCGAAGGAGGGGGAGTGATCGAAGCAGTGGAGCTCCAAGGAGAAACACTGCTGCTAGATGGCGTCCTCCCTCAGCAACAAGAGACTCGCGAGGTACGAGTTAATTGGATACAAGTGGACGGAGAAAATCCATATTGGTACTACACCCAGGCCTGTGTCAAAAGAAGGAATGTAACCTATTGGGTTGAGGAGGTCATTTCACCCCTCATCAGTTCCAGCAGCGATGTCATGTGTTAATCCCTAAGCCAGAGGTTTTTTGGGGAGAGCTAAAATCTAACCTGTGATATGCAGGATCAACCAGACCCAGACCAGCCCGGACAAAGCAATGTCAACATCACAACAAGACACCATCCCACTACTGGTAACAATACTACAGGGGTAGCTAACAACTCTACGCCGGTGGTGAAGACATCTGGGGGACTGGGTCTGGACGAGAGACGACCTCCACGGGTCTCATCATCATATAGTCGTAAGGACTTGGAAGATTGTCTGCGAGAGAAAGCTTTTAAACTTGACCCTTGCTACTGGAATCTGGGCCTATTGTCTGCAAAAACCAACACTATCTGGTCCTAAGTCATCAGAATGAGAGAGGGACGACTGAGAGAGGTGACCCGCCCGAGGCTGGAACAGTCAGGATTGATGACTGGCTGAACCATAGCTTGCCATGGGTTTGGAAGAAACCAGTGGCCCACCTGAGAGCAACCACTGATATTGCAACACGGCCTACTCATCTGGCGGGCCCTGAGCAAGCGGAGATGTATGCCAACAAATCCCTACACCTGAGGATCTGTGGTCTGTACCTTCAGGGGATTTTGAGAAAATCGATAAATGTGTTGTGGAAAAGATGGTACAGGACCTGAACGGCAAGGACTACTCCATGGGTGAGGGAACCAGATCGTCCGATTGGGCATCTCCTAGGTGCGATATTACACAAGTGGGATCCTGGGTGGTAGGGTACTGGACATACAACTGTTCGCGGATACGGGGCCATAATACCATGAAGGGGGCGTTGGAACAGTGGCCGCTGTGGTGGACAAGCCAGACAAGACTCGACCGTGGTGGGGTCTGCAAAAGGACGAAACCAGGGCCTGGGTTCTGCCATGCCTGTCACAGACTTCGAACTATTGGGTCAAGTATCAATATGTGGCTACCGTCTACTCTACAGGGGAAGGACTCAATGAATGGTACGGTTGGACTGGGATCAGACCAAGTGTGACTTTGACCCCGAGGCCATGGAAAATGGTATGTAATCGAGCAAACACCTCTTGCACCGTAGAGCTTGCCCGACGGTGGTATGATGGAGCCTATGACACTTATCAGCAAGGAGCCACATGGGTCAAAAATAACGTACATCTGCTTGGTAACTCGACCAGACAGAAGCAGAGCAGTTTTGGATGGCAGCGGTCGTATGAGGCTAAACAATGGGTAAAGGATGTGTGAAAGCCTTGTTAGGACCAATGGCCAAGAGGCGGCGCATCGCCGGGAAAACCGGTACCCGTGGTGAATAAAGCAGAACTCACCAGGCTTGAAGAACATGCGTTTCGGAAAAGTCTGTGTGAAGGGAAGGAGATCGAAGGATTCGAATGGGTTGGGCCGAACAAGATGTACAACAACGGAACCTGTGAAATGCCACAGGAACATTGGCTGCAATGTGAAGGACACGATTGCACAGTAGCGGAACTGTATGGAAAAACCGTGTTGGAAAGTGCTGTAGAAGTACCCAGGGAGATCTTGGGAAAGATTGAAGATGGAGCGCTAGTTCTGGGATCAGAACTTTGGGGGATCATCAAAAAGATTCTGCCATATGCGTTGATTGGCGTGGGGGTGGTGCTACTCGCGCCACTTCTCGGAGGATTGATCAGATCTGGAGTCAAGGGACTCTGCAGAAGGGGGCGGAGAAAGAAGACTACGCCCAAGGATGAGGGGGAGTTGGAACTCCTCCTACGCGAGGAAGGATCACCTCGCAAGTAAGGGGTGACGCTTGTCAACACAACCCCAATACCTGGACTTGTTCGTTGAACGGGGTGAGCAAGGGACAGAATAAAAGATCCTCGAAAAATATCATCAACATGGAAAATGGAACTGAATCCCCCACAACCCAACCTCTGTGGATTAAAAGATTTGAAGGGGACGTAGCAGAGTTCGTCACATTGGAAGTCATATGGTTCATCTTCTGCTGTACGGGCTATGGATCGGACACCAGGGGTTCAGGATCCTCTGCCTGATCGAAGGAATCGTGCGGGTACTGATTGTGAACGTATGGAGGGGCGAGGCCACCTACACCACATCCTGGTTCGTGGCGTTCCTCCTGGGACGGCTCAAGGTAGACACATCCAGACGAGGAATTATGAGAATGATCATCCTGATCATCTGCTGGTGCTGGATGTAGCTTCACTGTGGTCCAGAGTCGCTTATTGGGTGAATTTGGGCCTGGAAGGACTGGTGGTGGTGGGCCTACTGAGCTACATGTATTCACAAGTCAGTAAGCTGAAGAGTAACCAGGCTCAGATGTGGGCTCTGAAATTGCTGCGTCTCTGCTTGTGGGGATTTGGTTGGGGGATTCTAAGCATTATGTGCCTGTTGGGGTTCATTTCCAACTTACCCCTGATCGTCTGGTTCGTGCTGTATGGACATCTGTTCCCGCAACCTGCTCGACAGGAGCCGGTCAGTACTCCACCGGGGGAGGAAAGAGCCAGAGCGGCCGATACCCGACGCTGGACACGGGGGATGGAGCACATTTACGAGGAGGTCCCTCTTTGACGCCATTTTGGCGAAGCTAACCTCGTGACAAGGGCAGTCCAAGGCATTTTGCCAGCTAAAGCTTTCGCACTCATAATCATCCAATCAACTTTTATGTTACCATGTATGGACAAAAAGAGAAAACGGTGGGAGGAGAGACCCGCCTACCAAGGGTGTGGCGGACTTGCATTATAACCAGCGGAGCAAAGAGGAAGTGGTCAGTTCAAGGTTGAACAACGGGGGAGCTACACGAAGAAAAGAATGTCCAACGCCAGCAACGCAAGTACCGGGTCTCCAATAACAACTTCATCAGCATTGGTCATGGAAGTAAGTACAAGTCTAACTTACACCCAGAATAGCTCTGAGATCAAGGAACCAGAGATCAACTTTACCAAGGTGGATTTCTGGGCGTTCGAGTGCATATGGTTGGTGTTTTGCTGTACTGGAGTATGGTCCAAGGAACAACCCCTGCGGATCATAGCACTACTCATCGGCCTTATTAAAGCCCTGATCGAGATCGTGGTCCAGGGAAGGGTACGAATCACCTTGTCCTGGTTCCTGATCCATCTGCTGGGGCGCACCACCATCGACACCACCAGGAAGGGAGTAATCAAGGCAGTGGCGCTATTAACGTGGTTGGCGCTTGACGTAGCTGCAGACTTCGTTGAGGGTGCTTGGCGGATTGGATTCATGCTGGAGGGAGTGACGATGACCTTCTTCCTACTCTGCCTACTCACCCTGACCATGATCAAGCACGGAAGACCAGGCTGGTGCCAACTCGACCAGGTCGCTATCGGAGTTTTATTGGGTCCTAGGCTGGGTGACTCTGATGATCATCTATTGGGAAGAGCTGAGGCATCGGTCTCTATGGCTGGCTGGCTCATGCTGTACCCCATCTTCTATCCCCGAGTGAGAGCCTCGATGATTGGGAGGACCCACCTCCAGAGCGGAGGACGAAATGGCTGGACACGTTCGAAGACAGGGTCCAGGAAGAAGGAACGCTGGCCTGAAATCTGAGAAAAGAAGAATCTGTGGCTCCGCTTGCAAGAAAAAGAAAAATAGAAAAATCAGGAAAAAAGAGAAATAAGAATAATCAAGTATGAATTAAATCTCTGTGTTTTAATTATAGGGGGGCGCCGTCTGCAGCGGGTGTGAGACCACCCTGAAAGAAGTAGGCTGTTTGTGGAATCTGGGAACGAGGATGCAATGTTCCAAGTGCTACATGGTGGATCCTCACCCGTATGCAGTCCATGGCGTCCTCCAAAGGGCCGATCGGTTCGTCAACCTACAAGTACCCGTGGATATGGTGATGGAGCTTGAAGAGCATGCAAGGATCATCTGGAGTTCCTACTGGGGTAAGGGGGTAACTTGGGTGCCTCGACTGATTGAGGAAGGGATTTATGCACCAACCTACACCAGGGTCTGGGAGTTTCGTGACAGATCTCGTCTCCGCACCACTCACACCTTGGACGGAAGAATCCTCATCGCGGGAGCGCGACAGGCAGCGCCCTCTGTCTATGGGGAACCAGCGTCTCCTCTGGCACAAGAGTCAACAGAAAACGAGAAGGAACATCGCGACATCGGAACCCAGACAACCCTCGCTGGAATTGTCAGGCGAGACAGCAGCGATATGCTGGAGGAAGTGTTACAGTGTGCCACGGCTTCTAATGGAATAGAAGAAGTGAGTGAGGACGAAGACAACAAGTGGGAAGGATTGGCTGAAGCGGTGGAAAGGCAGTTGACCCGACTTCCCTCCACCCCGGTGACATCGCCTGAGGAGCCACTGGTGGATCTGCATCCTTTCGCGGAGCTGTTGGAGCAACTACCCCTGGCTGAGTGGCCAAAGGAGGCCACACTTGCACCGCCACCCGAAGGCCAACACGAGGGAATGGAAACCCAGCGTGAGGAGTATGTACCCGATGTGTTGGAATTATTATCTGATGATTCCTTGGATGAGATGGAAGATCCTGAGCTGTAAAATCATCACCCGGTAGCTTACGATCTCAAGAAGGGGGTGTCAAGTGAGTTGAGATCTCAGCCAACCAACAGCTTAAGAACATGGTACCAAATGTATGATCGGAACTTGAGTTAACAGCATGAGTAGAGATAATACAATGATTTGAAAATGATTTTGAGTAAGCATGTTGATTTTCAGTAAAGTAATTAATATACACAGGATGTAAAATGAATAATAATTGAATCAGTGTAACTAAGTGTTGTGAAATCATGAGCAGAATAAGATAAACGGGATGCAGAGGGCCAGCAGTGGGGATAAAAAGGGGAACTGAAACCTTGTGGCCTAAGAGCAAGTCAGGACATGTCCAAACGCATGGTTAGTGGAAAAGTACAGAAAAAGAACTAATGTCTTAATATTAATTAATGAGTCAGGGGGGTAACACCCTTATGGGATAAAAGTAGTAGGTGGGGGTTGGTTAGTCATAATGATGTGTGGAAAATAGGATGTGTCTTGATTTAGAAAGTATAAAAGATGTAACTCAGAAATATACTACGGGAACTTCACCTCGGACACAGACCGTGCTGCATGCGGACTGAGCCAACTCCCTCGCAGTACTATTTTGGCTTTTAAGAGTTTGGTCTGGATTCCCCCTGCCTAGCAGATAAAGTTGGATTATCTTTCACACTTTGGATTTCTACTACTTCTTGGACTTTGTACGGAGTCGAGGAGACCGAATTGGAATACATTTGAGAAGGATTTAAGGGATTTACCAAAGGACAGAATCATCGTTCATCAGGACTTCCCTATTTTACCAACTCCCTCCGCGGCAGTAAGAGGAACTAGGGTTGGGTGTGGTCGCATCGGCCGTGCGGCTCACTCGACGCCTGTTCTACTTTAAAAAGGAATTTTGGGACAGTTTCGGACATTTTTGTATTACCCCTACTACCCCTGCTTGGATCATGAGTAATTCTTTGTTTTTGATTAAGTGATTTTTAGAACAGAATCTTAAGAGAGTTTAATTCTGATTAGGTATTACATGATTTAGGTTCAAAATTGTATTCATATCTTATGTTAACCAATGTCTGATTCTTGATCAAATTAATTGAGCTGTTGCAAACCGCTATTGCTGAACCTGCAAATAAAATTTGGCTCTAAAGGTCAAAAATCTTTGCTGACGATTATTTCTCCCTTTTCGCTGGTACTCAAGACAGTAAAACTATAGGCAATCTTAATGGTAGCTCCGACACCTGGCTCTTATTGGTCACACTAGTCGTTTCCACTTAAAACTATTTCTATGTCCCTAGGGCTTCCAGCCTAGCCTTTAAATTATGACCTGGCACGTACCAAGTGCACAGATCCATTAGGGGTAAGCCACCACAACTGACGGGACTCAACTTCGGACCCAGCTGCAGGACGCCTCCCTGACTGGCGGTTCCGGGGGACTTGAGGAAGCGGGGCAGACGTCAGGACTAAGGGTGGTTAGAAGCCAGGCGAGTTACCCTGCCTACAGCTTGAGTAGTGCTATCATTGAATTCGGTTGGAGTAATACTCCGCAGACGTGAAGCCATAACCCTATAGTAAACGGAGAAGCTGTTATACCTGTTCCGGGATCTAACAGGAGTCACTACTAAAACTATCAAGTATGATAATATATTAGTTGTTATCACAACTACCAACCTCTAATAGTACATAGAGTGTGAGAGTCATTAAATAATCTGATGCATTTATCTTAACAGGGAGACATGACACTGAGAAGAGCTGTGACTACAATAACGTGAATCCTGAATCTTTTTCATGTGTCACATGGAGCCAGTCTCAGAGAACCAGTCAGATCCCTGCCACAGTCCAGACTGTCAGCCAGGATGAAAATCACCAGCACATATACTCCTCTCTTCTCCACGGTCAGCTCTCCGTTCAAACAAACTTGCTTCCAGAGCTGCGATGTGCTTCAAGTTCATGAGCCGTTACATTAATAATAACAATGTTTCCTGCTCAACTAAATCAGCTTCTTTAAAATGATTTTCCTTTGTGCTGATTTTCACTGACCTACAGGTGATGCTTGTGTCTATGAGTCACTCAGAGGTCCTGAAAACACTGGAGATGGTACAGTATGAACTTTGATCCATTCACAGCTCTCCAACATCATATGATTGAAATTCAAGCCAGTTAAAATGTTCTGATTTCAGTTGGACGGGCCGGTGGCTCCACAAATGTCAAATCTCAGACTGAGCTCAGAGATGTTGGACAGAGGAGTGAGTACACAAAACATTACACAAGTCAATTATTGCAAATTCTTAGTTGAAACAACAATACCACAAACTGTATGTCACTTTACCAAAAGTTTGTGGACACCTGAATACCATACCTGTACATGCAGACTGTGATTGTTTAATTTCAGTTTCTAAACTCAGCTCAGAACATGTGGTATTAACACAAAGTAACAGACTTTGTTTATATTGCTAAAGGTTTAGTTTCTGTGTAATCTTTACAGGAAAACGAGGTGATCCAGGGAAGAGCTCCGACTACTAGAATGTGAATCCAGACTCATCTACAGGTAAAATGTTTAGTTACTGAGTCATTTTCAAATGAATGAATGAAAATATGCCATATATCATCATTTAATGCACAAACGATAAGGACTTGTTTAAAAAAGTGTTGAAGTCGATAACTATGGAAGCATCAGGTGTGCTGATATGTGCGGGGGACTGGAATATCAAACTACATCTCTACCTCTACCTCTCTGGACTCCACCAAAAGAACAAAAAATATAAAATTAGAAGCTTTGTACACTAGAAAACTGCTCAAAGAAATAAGCATGATGGATGTGTGGACAGAACTACACCCGACCCATAAGTGTTTTACATTCTGTTCTCATCCACAGCGTATGTACTGGACAACTGAGGATGATCTTGACACTATATTTGGACAACAGACCTAAAGAGACTAAATGCCAGCCTCTTAAATGACTCTCAATGCCAAAATTACATAAATAAAGATCTTACAGATTATGTGTTGCATAACGACAATGGGAAGGTGTCTCTGAGTACATTGTGGGATGCAGCCAAGGCTGTTATTAGGGGCAAAGTTTTAATGTGGTCAGCTCGTAAGAAGAAAGAAAAGGAGAAACAAATGAATGACCTGACTGCAAAACTAAAACCCCTGGAACACAGACATATGAAGTATAATGACATCGATATTCTAAAACAAACTAGATATGAAACAAACACTAAATAGCATCTATGAACGCCAACTGGAAAAATAAAGCTGTCTTCATGAAGCAAAAAGATCTAAAAAGCAACTGGCATGGAAGACACGTAAACAAATGGCTGAAAGATTTGTTCACAACCTTAAAGACTCCAGATTAATAAGATGCACCACGATTTGAAGACATCCAGCCTTCATTTGAAACTTATTACAAGAACTTATACGCACAAGCCCAAGCAGCTGAGGCATCAGTTGTATCAGATTTTCTATCATCTTTAGATTTACCATCAATAGGAACAGAACAAAATAATGACCCAAGAAATAACAGAGGAAAAAAGAAATAAATGCCTGGAGCTGATGCTTATCCATCGATATGGTATAAACCTTCCTAGAGATCCTTGTCCCAATACTTAAAGAATGTTTTAATTATGTCCTTAGAGGGGCGGTGACTCTCCTGGAGACGAGCTATAATTTCAGTCCTTAAACCAGGTAGAGACAAGACAGAACGTAGCTCGTACAGACCCACATCGAACTAAACGTAGATTATAGATTTTATGCATCAATATTACCAAAAGAATGGAAGATATTGTCCCAGATCTGATTGACTCAGATCAGACGGGTTTTGTGAAATACAGGCGAGCCCAGGATAATGTGCGACGTGCTCTCCACCTCGTTCCTCAGATGAGAGGCAGTGATAGGGAAGCCATAGTCATCAGCCTTGACGCTGAAAAGACTTTTGATTCTGTTCGGTGGGAACATTTATATCTAGTCCTTAAATGTTTTGGATTCAATGATCAGGTAATAGGATGTCTGAACTGACTCTACTGCAGCCCCACAGCCACAGTTAAAATAAGTGGGTCCTTATGTAAAACGGTACGACTTTAAAGGGGGTGTTGTCAAGGCTGTCCTCTGAGTCCTATACTTTTTGCTCTTTTCATAGAGCCACTGGCACAGGCGATAAGAGATAAGGATATAACCGGCGTATTGACTGGAAACACACAACTTAAAATCTGCTTGTACGCAGACGATATTTTAATGAGTCTTTGTAACCCTGAAATAAATAAGTCTCCCTAAATGATTGTGTCTACTTAAAGAATTTGGTACATACACAAACTAAATTTACACAAAACCCAGACGTTGACGTTTAACGTAACCATCTAAAAACATTTATAGAGCCTGTAAATTCAAGCTGACTGGTGACGTAATTAAATACCTTGGAGTGCACAGACACTATTTATGATCAGAGCTTTAGCTCCATAACAGCCGACATCAAATCAGATCTAAGTCGCTGCTCATTATTACCAACAAATGTGTACAGTCGCATAGACGTAATCAAGATGAATGTACTGCCCAGACTCCTGTTCCTCTTTCAGTCATTGCCAATCAATGTACCTCCAATCAATGGCCCTACACTGCTTGGAAGATTACTACAAAGCAGCACAGCTATGCTTCCTGGTCAACTGGTGTGATCCAGACTTAGATGTAAAATGGAAAGCAAACTGATCTCCAGGATTTACTCAGCTTTACAAACAGACAGAGGCCTCTCCACACTGTACCTGGGAAACACATGGCAAGATTCTTTATAAATCCTAAAATGAAAAGTTCACAGACCAACAATCCAGACTGTGGACAACGTTGGAGAGGGTGTGGTACAATAGCTGCTGTCCATTTCCACATATTCTGGGAACGTCCTAATATTTCTTCATACTGGGCAGATGTAATAGCAGTAATCAGATCAATATTTAAGCTGCAAACCCATCTCAATTTCAGCCTAATATATTACGGAAACATCCCAAATGAGGGAAATAAACAAGACAGATGTTTGTTACAGTTACTATTAACATGGAGCAAAAAAAGCAATAACCAGGAAATGGGTGAGTAACAAGTGTCCAACAATTTCAGACTGGATAGAAACAGCTGAAGAGCGTGGAACATAGGATGGAAAAGATAAGTATATATATACTGAGCAAGAGGGATCCAGAGATATTTCATTTCACAGTAGATGACCCTGTCTGATGTACATGTTCTCAGTATGTATGTACAAAAAAGAGGTCTTCACTATCAGTTTTGTTACTCACTCCCTTCATTTTCTGCTCTAAACCAGACTTGTACAAGGGTGGAAGAAAACAAAGATCCCTTTGACTGTGGATCTTAAAGACCAATCTCGTTGTTAATCCGGATTATAAATTATTAGTGAAGGTTTTGGCCCATCATCTCTCTTTGTACCAGACAGACTGTGTCAAACACAGGTGCTCTTTATTCAGTATCTGCCAGTTGTTTAACCCTCATACCTGATTTTAAAATTATCTATATATATCTATATTATATTCAAAAATATTTTTGTTGTTAGCATTAAGGGACAAAAGTATCTTCTTCAAAACCACCATTAAAATAGCATGCATGTTATATATATGTTAATATCGTTTCTATCTCTGTTACATAAATATTTTAATCCACTTCAGTCCAAATCATAAATGACAAATGTTTAATTTGTCTGTTTCATCTCCATGGATGCAGAGAAGATATTCCACGAAGTAGATTGGTGCTACCTTTTTGAGACGTTGGGGAAATTTGGATTTGGGGCAACTTTCACATCTTGGATCAAACTGCTTTATTCTAGAGCCTCAGCTATGGTTTTGTCCAGAAACATGTACTCCTTTGAGCTATATTGTGGAACTCACCAGGGATGCCCCCTCAGTCCCTTGATTTTTGTGTGAGTTATTTAGCCCATGGAAGATATTCAAACACCATTTGTCTTTGTACGCCAGAGTGGAGGTATAGCGCTTATAATTTTCTGATTCATTGGCCAAAAATAGTCCCACCTGGGTGAGACTGGAGGAGAGTCTCTGCAACCCTGTTTCCTTCTCAGATTTCACTGATAATGTTACAGAGTTAATGAAGTGTGAAGAAACATAATAATCAAAACAGTAAATTACAAACCCAGATTGTTGTTTGATTTCAGGTCCATAAAGAGAAGTGCATCATCAATGAAACAAGACAAGTCTGGACAACAACATGAAGAACAACATTCATCTGTAAACATGTGTTTGATGACATTTATTCAACTGCTGCCATCCAGACATCAGACACACAGTCATTAATGAAGATCAGATGAAAGAATGACCTCATCTGGATTCAATGTCTGTATCAATGTCAACACTGATGATACTGTCTGATTATTATATCTATTGTTGTTGTATTGATGTGGTCAATCTGCAGGTTAAATACACCATCTATCTATAGACTGTAACATGATGTATATTCTACTTTATTTCTGTTTAGTCTCATCAATAACTCAGTTCATTAAAGTCAATTCAATGTTTAAATGACTGAATCATTGTTGAGTTTCATGGAAGTGTTTTTGGTTTCCATCAGTCTGTGTCTCTTGTGCTGCTTTTGCTGCATTCTTACTGTCCTTTCTTCTTCTAGTTCTTTTGTTGTGTGCAGCACTGCCCCCATGTGTCACAATGAACAGTCTATGGTCACAGTCAGCAGCAACAAGCTCAGCTGAAGACTGGAAGAGTTTTACTATACATATATATATATATATATATATATTCACTGAACACTGTAGTGTAAAAAAAAGTCTTAATATTTAACTTGTGTTGTAGATAAATATCTTTATTCATGCTGACATTAACCATCACAATACTGAACAGGATGCGTCAAAGTGTTAAACAGAGGGATGAGATGTTAGTTCTGTTGAAAAAAGAATGAAGCTGACAGAGACCAATGCCAAGAAAAAAAGAATATGCCTGATCTCATTTTCCTCACAGTTTTTTCTTCCTCTGCAGTTGTTGCTTCCTGGTATTAAATCATATTTGAAGAAACTAGAGAGGCTCCTGAAGGAAGTTCTCCTCTAGCAGCTGGTGACAAGGAAATAGGACAGCTGTTTTGTGGAGCTATAGATATGATGATATATGTCGTCAGATTGGTATTGTTTGTGTGATGCCATCATTCAGATGTAATTTGTCGTCACCTGTTTATTGTCAGGTGCTGTGGTCCCCTCTCTCACTTGCTACTGTGTCTTTGTTGTGAGGATATTGATTGTGGTTTTCTGGATTACATTATGGGATGAAAAATTTCCAAACCAAACAGCAGTCAGCTGTTCACAGAACAAAGACGGGTGCTCCAGTTCAGTAACACTCTTTGAACTGACATCATCTGCCACTTCTGAAGAACACAAATGATCAACACGACAATCAGAAAGAAAACTGGAAAATCAACCTCATCCTGGTCACGTTTACACACAGATCCAGTATCCAGTTAGAAACATCCAGACAAGCTCATCTAGACACACACAGTCTGTTTAACTTGACTGTTGCTTCAGGGGCAGCCAAAACATTTCCACTGGTAAAAACATTCCCCATGAGAAAGTCAACCACCTTCACCTTATACCAAGTCTCATTCCACAAAGACTTTATGCAACTGCACATCAATATCTTTCAGGCCAAAACCTTCCACTGTCACTTCAGAACCAGCAGTGAATCCATTATGAAAGGGTAAAACTCCCTCCTCAATGAAAGACTGAGAAGCAACCCTCTTAAATGAGGGTCAGAACAGTTCACAACAATATCCTGTACAGATGTGTTTGGTTCTCACTGCACTAAAAGAATAATAATTCTTTTCATTTCCCATATATTAACCTCCTAATACAGACCTCACAGGTTTTAAAATTGTCATGTGTTTACATCTGACAGCCAACAGAGGGTGCTGTTCATTGCTTTATCTTCTTGACTGAGGTTCATCAGACTGTAGTAACCACCAGTGATGGGAGTAACGGCGTTAAAATAAACGGCGTTACTTTTTTCAGTAACGGGGTAATCTAACTAATTACTGTTTCCATCTTTATAACGCCGTTTCCGTTACTGAAAATTAAATGGGGCGCGTTACTTGGTTCTCAGCCACGGGAGCCGCGACGCTGTTTTTGCGGCGAAACAACCGCATAGGTGATGATTGGCTAAAGTGGAGTAGACTTTCACGATAACCAATCACAGACAGTGTTCAGTTTATACACAAATCACACCCACACCCAACTAGCAGAGGTGAACGGCAGCATTGCTGAATGTCGAGGAGAAGTTGTGAACCGTCACCGGTTATTTTTTCGGTCTGATGTTGTTGTATCTGCCTGTTACATTCTGACTAGAGGCCTGACAGACTGTATCATTGTAGAAGCTTCAGCTCAAAAACAAGTTTCGATCTACTTCCATAAAGACTGATCTCTGAAGGGCAGAGATTGTTGTTCCTTTTTTTTTTCTCCAAACAAATCAAATGTGTTGTTACACAGTCGTCAATGGAAGCGCATAGGCGAACAGCGACTGTGTTTATATCCAGCTTGTATAGCGATATCTCCCACTTTAACGATCATGGCAGCGCTCTGCATCCGAGAAAAGGGAGATTTGGCGGAATTTATCAGGCTCTGTACAGGACACAGTGATTTGTTGTAATATCAGCAGCCTTTAGAAAGAGCGGGGTTTGACGGGTCCAGTCTTCAGGTCATCAACAACTGTAATTTTATCTGCAATGTACGCGATGACGTATGAGGGAGGAAAAAACAGGCACGCAGCTCTCACAGCGGGAGGTCCGACCCGGGACTTTTGCCGATGTGAAAGCGGTATATGTCTACCAGTTGGGGTCTGAGGTGCAATAAATATTAAAAGTTCTGTGTCAGTATGTGTCAGTATGTATACAATTCTACTCTATGCAACTGGTTTGTGAAACCTGCTAAGAAAAAAATCAAATTATTAAACATATTTAAACTTAAAAAAAAAGGAAGACTAACGCAATAGTTACTTTCCCTGGTAACTAGTTACTTTTATAGTGGAGTAATTCAGTTACTAAGTTATTTTTTGAGAGAAGTAACTAGTAACTGTAACTAATTACTTTTTAAAAGTGACGTGCCCAACACTGGTAACCACCGGGTAAACTGCAACTCTAAACAATATTCAACTTGTCTTTGTCTTATGAAGTTAGAAATGGACACGTATAATGATTTGATGGCTCAGTGGCGTAGCCCTGTTTGAATAAAGTATTCTGAGGTGGTGACGGAAGCTTAAAGTTAGCAGACTGACTTCTCTGAGTTATAATGGCAAAGTGCGTTCCTGTTAGAACGCAGTCTATAAGTTTCCCCAAAACTTAGGTGAAGAATAAAGAAGCAGGAGACAGTCCTTCCTTCTGGTGCTTTCATCCAGTATAAGCAAGGTACACAGATGTGGTCGGTGTGGTTATATGTGTGTGTGCTTCTGAAATAAACCGAAAATAAGAAAAGCCATCAATAAAACAGCTCACGATGTGTTTAACCATAACACACAACCCGAAATAATAATAAAACAATCATTAGCATGAAATATATGATATGTATATATCATATACAGGAGAAATATCCATGACATAATATATATATCACACATTTAACTGACAACATAGAAAAACGGTCAGTGGCATAAATATAACATAATCAAATGACCACTAGTGGCTGGATCTGGCTAAGTCACCTGCTCTGTCATGCAGCCTTCAGAACAGAGGTGATAACAGTTCACTGTGAGTCACAGAGCCACAAGATTCCTCTTAGGATGATTTGGTTGTGGAACATTACCCCTCTGATGCATGAATTATGATATCCTGAGTCAAGATTTTGTTAAAATCAAAACAGATTTTCAGGAAGTTACAGACATGTCCATGCCAGTTTAAACATAATGGAAGAATGAATCAAACTGATATTTATCATAAATCCATGAGCACTTATGTCATTGTATGCTTTGGAAAACACTTTAACCTACTTTCAGACACTTTAACATTCTATAGCTCTATTGCTAAAACCTAAATAAGAAAACAAACATGTCAGCTAAATTCATGTTTCAAAACATCTCTAAAAAGAACAAACAAAAGTCACTGCATCACTGATTTTTTTAATGGACCTTAATGAAAGTTGGCAAAGTATCCAGGGCACAGTGTCACACTGCACTGCATGCAGATGTATTTGGTCTTCCGTGTGCATGCAGCATCGTGGCATCTGTTTGCATTTTTGACCTGGGTGAGCTTGGGCCAGTGATTTCCTGTGCTCAACCTGACCTCACTTGGTACTTTGGTCACTGTTATGCGCTTTGCTGGAGGTGGGGTCCCACTGGGTCTTCCTCTCCTGCTTTGCTGAAGGGAGCCAGCATTTATCAGTGCACGGGCCACAGAAGCTTTGAAGATGAGGAGATTCGTCTTTTCCCATCCAGACATCAGGCATCAACAACGGCATCAAAAAACACTCGCATGTACCACAGCTTGTTTCTACATCTGTGGGGATACACTGACACACACACTGGTCAACAAGATCCACCCATGTGTTGATAAAGGGCCACCGAGAAGGGTCTTTGGACACTAATCATCGTTTTTTCTTTCTTGAGCCATCTTTTGGCCACATCTTCAGGGGACTGGCACAGGTGGATGCCATGTGGATGACTGAACTGTCAAGCCAACGTGTGACAGTGATGTTTCCGTTAGTGCTGACAACAGAACAGGCCCCTCTTCCTTCTTCTTTCAGTTGTTTTTCACTCTTGAGTTTCTGACTCGCTCCTTTCACCCTGTTTGCTCTGCATGTGCCTGTGCCATAGATGCCTCAGTCTTTCAAGGCCTCAAGGAGTGGAATGCTGCAGACAAACTTGTCAAAAAACACCTTGTGGTTTTTGTGCTTTCTGTCGTCACAAAGGCGCATCACTACATCTCCAGCCATTCCTAAACCACCGCTGTGACCCTATTTGCTGAGCCCTGGTACACTTCAAATCTGTACACATAACCTGAGGACCCTGCCCTCACCCACACTTTCACTCCCCAGGGTTTGGGCTTTTTGGGTATGTATTGCTTGATTGACAGTTGACCTTTGAAGGGAATGATTTGCTCATCAATTGATTGGGATTCTTCAGGGTCTGCTGTAGCCAGGAATGTTTTCTGAAGTGTACTTGGCACTGGTCTTACTTTGAAGTGTGGTCCTCTGCATCCTGGCCCTCATCATCTTGACTGTCAGCATGCTGACTCACTGCATCCTGACTGTCTGCATCTCCTTCATCATCCTCATCTCCTACGTCTCCATTGTTCTCTGGCAGCCACTAATCATAACTGTTCTCACTATACTCATCTGCACTTGTGGTCTAAAAATATGACAAATCATCCCACAGCATCTGGTAGGAAAACTGGGACACCTGGGCTTCAGTACCCCCCTTCACAACTGGCTGCTAGACTTCCTCACCGACAGACCTCAGTCTGTCCGGGTCGGACATCACACCTCCAATGTCATCACCCTCAGCACAGGCTCCCCTCAGGGCTGCGTTCGAGCCGCTTGCTGTTCACTCTGATGACACACGCCTGCATCCCCAGGTTCGCCACCAATCACACTGTGAAGTTTGCAGATGACACAACGGTGGTGAGCCTCATCAGAGACGACAACAACCTGGACTACAGAGAGGAGGTGGAGCAGCTGGTGGGCTGGTGCAGAGACAACAGCCTGGTCCTGAACGTGGACAAGACCAAGCAGATTATCGTTGACTTCAGGAAGAACCGGCCCAGCCAGGCTCCACTGCTCATCAACAGCTCCGCTGTGGAGGTGGTCAGCAGCAGACGACCTCACCTGGTCTGTGAACACCACATCACTGGTCAAGAGGGCACAGAAGCACTTGTACTTCCTGCGGAGGATGAGGAGAGCCCACCTGCCCCCGCCCATCCTCAAGACGTTCTACAGAAGCACCATAGAGAGCATTCTGACCAGCTGCCTCTCTGTGAGGTGTGGAGGCTGCAGCGCCTCCGACTGGGAGAACGTGAGGAGAGTGGAGAGGATCATCGGGGCCCCTCTTCCCTCCATTCAGGAAATCTCATCACAGCGCTGCATGTCCCAAGCCCATAACATCATCAGTGACCCCTCACACCCCCACTATGGACTGTTCTCCCTGCTGCCCTCTGGAAAGAGGCTCCGCAGCATCCGGTGCAGGTCTACCAGGTTCTACAACAGCTTTGTCCCCCTTACAATCAGACTGTTGAACTGTTGAACTCTTAACTGGACTCCGCTTCACACATATACATAACTTTTACTGCCATTTTGCACCGTTATTTTGCAGTATGAACATGTTGTACATTTTTGAACATTTTTTAAAACAGTTTCTTCTTGCACTATGATACATTCCTATCGATGCTGCACTTTATATTGTACTTTCATTGTAATTTTATTATAAGCATGTTCTGTTGTTCTGTAAACACCCTGTGCATACAAAATGACAATAAAGTTAATCTAAGTCTAAGGCTACATGACTTATGTTGGAACTACTTAGCAATGCATGACGTTCACTTTGTTGGACACGTGGTTAATTGCAATTTTCTACTTATTTGAAGTAACATTTTCAAAACTAAAACAATAATTATTGTTACTTAGATACTCCTGCATATCATCATATTTTTATTTATTTATTTATTTTACCTCTAGGATTCTACTGGAATAGAAGGATATTTCAGCAGTGGTCAACGTGTGTTGCTTCCTGTTGGCCATCTTGGATTCAGAGGAGGTTCACTTGTAGTTACAACAACTAACCACTGAATGAACCTAAATGGAGGGTGGCAGCAGTGAGCATTCTAATGGCTGATATGCAACTCCTGCATAGAAACCATTGTATATGGCAGGAAATGACTTTTAAACAGCTGTCCACTGTAGTGACCGCTATGAGCCAGAGTTACCTTGATCAACATACATCACCCAGTGTTTACAGAATGTTTGTGTGCTGGTTTATATCAGGACAGATGAACAGTATCAAATCACTGTACAGTGTTTATTTGTTTTATAGACATTTTGTTCAGCACCCACTATTTTATGTATTCAACCTAACATCACACTGGTGTGAGCTGCCTGCTGTCTTCTTGTTAACACATTAGCTGTGGTTTAAGTGTGATGATGCCCAATACTGGCTATCACACCTCTCTGTGTGAAGAGGAACTGACAGTTTCTTTACAGGCCTTACTGAGTGAACTGTGCAGCACAACTGAACAACACACAGGTTCTTTCAGTGCTTTGTTTAATCGATTCCCCCTCTATGTATAGAATCTTTGAAGTTTCAGTTGAAATAAAAGTTAAACTAAAGAATGTCTGTACTCTCTGCTCAGTACTCTCAGTGCTCCATTTAATACATGGGCCAGATGCAGATAAATGCAGAAGGATTAAACATTACGTTTGGAAAGTTCATTTGGTCAATACTGACCCTTTCAGTCATTATCTGTGTGCATTGTAATTCTATATACATACTGTATGTTGGTATGTCTACACAACACACACTTCATCAGTACACACTCTGTGGATGCAACAGCAGCAACTTCTGCAAAAGACACAAACTAATAATATCTATTGCAGTCAGGAAATGTAGGCTGTGAAACGGCTGCTGTGGTCAAGTCTATAGTCGTATAAATGGTTCAAGCTTTTTGTAAAAGGGAAGGAAGCACAGGGAGGTTATACGAAAGACAAAAAAGGCAATGTAACCTCTGTCTTTGCAGTTTGAAGAACAGTTTGACATGAGCAGTGCAGCACAGTGAGACAGAGCTGGATGTGGAGATGGGACAGACTGTGCTCTGTGTGTTGGTCTTATCCTGTAAGTACATTTATGACTTTTCTGTTTGAACGGTGCGGATCAAGTGAGTGAATGGAGAGGATTACAGATATCACTGGTGGAATTTGTGTCTCTGACAGTCTGTACAGAGCAGACTTTTATCAACATGATGCCTGGTGCCTGTGTCTTAACCCTGTTCACTGTTTAAACCAGGGATGAACTCAGCCTCTGTCTATGTGCAAACACATGTTATACATCGATGGAAAGATTGATTTCTTCAGTTTTAGGTACCTGCTCTTATTCTTATGAAGTCCGAGCCAGTTGCTCCGTGCGTTAAGAGTGAATGATGTGGAGGTTACGACGTCCAATGCGTCTCTGAGCTGGTGATGTGTCTAACAGAGACGAACATTTGTAGCGAATGAAAAGATCGAGTTGTCTTGGAGAGAGACGGAGCTCTCTGAGAATCTATCTTAGACTTCATGCAGGCTGGGGCGGCGCTTTACTTGATGGGCACCTCATGCAGCCAATCCCATGTGAGGACAGACTAGGATCATACCATTGTGTTTAAACGGCTCCAAATACAGTGTATAATGGTACGGGCCAGGTACAAGCAGAACAACAGAGGATAATAAATGAAAATTAAACAACAGTTTAACAATAGTAAGTGTACTTTTTTGGAACAAAACAAAATGGATAAAACACATGAGGCACGTGAGGGCTTTGAGGGCTGGCAACAAGGAAGAGGTGAGAACTATACAGTGACACAGTGACGTGTGGTCAGCGGAGAAAAATCATCACGGAAAGAAAAAAAATATGATGAATCATTTAAATGGTTATATTTATCCAGTGATTTGTACTTTAAAGATTTTTTTTTCATTTAGCCTCACCAATTTTGATCATTGTTTATTCAAAATGGCTGAATTTTTGCAATTTCCCATTCAAATGTTTGGAAGAGAAGCCGGTGAGGCAGCAGCGAGCTGAGCCTCACCTTGGATTGCCAACCCCTCACTAACTGTATATAATAATAAAACGGTTCAAACACATTTAACACATGAACTGATTTTCCATAGTTTAACTAATATTCTAATGTACATTTTTTGTCACCAACTGTATGCGTGTAACGTGTTTCGTGTGCTGAGCGATCATACACAGCTGAGAAGAGGTTCTAGCTGAGGCAGGCAGTTCTCTTTCCTCATGGCAGGGGGCGCTCATGATCCCAGATATTCGTAAGTGACAGCAAGCTAGGCTAGGTATGACATACAGTTAGCAAGTCCAGTGCAGCGATCCATTTATTTTTTCCGCTCTCGTCCAGCCTGACTTCCAACATGGAGGACTACATTTCTAAGCTAAAACAATCTTCTAAAGTGGACTTTCAATCTAAGCAGGAGATAATAATTAAAGGAAGACCAACGCCGGAGCTGAAAGGTTTGCTTCAGACTATGAGACAGAAGGTTACCCGCTCTTTTCAAACGGAGTGGTTTACACGAAAAGACTGGCTGTGTGGATGTCCTGCTAGAAACCGCCTTTTCTGCTTTCCTTCCCTTCTTTTCTCAACTTGTGGCAATGTCTGGACTCAGATGGGATTTTATGATTTGAAGAATTTCTATGCCATATATAAGTTACAGTGCTTACTGCCTTCTCCATCACACTTTAATTGCTATCTGAGGTGCCTCGGCCCCGGTTTAATGCTACTTGTCCCGCCTAAAATATAATATTAATTTATTAAAGACAGTTATTATCTGATTGCTGGCTTCCACTTCCAGCTCTTGGACGTGTGAACACAATCGCATCATGGTGTAGGTACCAGATCTGCTCGCCCAGAGTATCCGGCCCTTCTGGATGATGTCATGACATAGGGATGTTGACTTTGTGTCTTATAATTGGTTGAAACTATGGTGCCTGCAGTTTGGGTTGCTCCCCCGTCTGAATTGGCCCCTAACAGTCTACAAGATCCCTATGACCAAAGTCGAGAAGCTGGAGAGGACAGTCAGTTCATACATCAAGAAGTGGCTTGGCCTCCCGCGGTGCCTCAGCAACATCGGCTTGTATGGACACGGTGCCCTAGAACTGCCCGTCTCTAGCCTCATAGAGGAGTTTAAATACACCAAAGTGAGGCTGAACATGACCCTGACTGATTCTCAAGATGATGTGATCCGAGCGGCTGCTCCCAGACTGGTAACAGGAAGGAAATGGATCCCATCTGAGGCCGTACAGCAAGCTAAATCTGCTCTCAGGCATGGAGACATTGTAGGACAGGTACAGCATGGAAGAGGTGGGTTTGGACTTGCAACGAGTCGACCCACATGGCACAAGGCAACATCTACCCAGAGGAGAAAGCTGGTGGTTGGCCAGGTGCGGCAACAAGAGGAGGCAGAGAGATGCGCAACGGCAGTCTCACAGTCCAAACAGGGGCAGTGGACTAGCTGGGAAAACATCGAGCATCGGAAGCTCACATGGAAGGATCTTTGGGTAATGGAAGGAAGCCAAATTAGCTTCATCATCAGAGCCACCTATGATGTTCTTCCCACGCCCAAGAACCTAAACCAGTGGCTGGGAGAAGATCCCTCCTGTGCACTTTGCCAAACTCCTGGAACACTGCGGCACATCCTCACTGGCTGCAAAACCAGTTTGTCCCAAGGTCGATACACCTGGAGACACAACCAGGTCCTACGAGAACTGGCGATCACCCTGGAAGAAAGGAGAAGCACCATCAACGTCCTCCCTCCACCAATGCCCAGACACTCGAACACCACCACCTTTGTAAGAGCAGGACAACTCCCAACAAAACCATCTGCAAGAGTCGAAACAACCATCCTAGACTCTGCCCGAGACTGGAGGATGCTGGTTGATCTTGACAAGAAACTCGTCTTCCCGCCTGAGATTATAACAACTAACCTCAGACCAGACTTGGTCTTGTGGTCAACCTCCCAGAAGTCTGTGTTCATTGTTGAACTAACTGTGCCATGGGAGGCTGCAGTTGATGAAGCATATGAACGCAAACAACTGAAGTACGCTGACGTAGCAGCCGAGGCAGAACAGCGCGGCTGGCGTTGAGGTGCTTCCGGTTGAGGTCGGGTGTAGAGGGTTTGTTGCCACGTCCACAACCAAGCTTCTTAAGAGGATGGGAGTCCGAGGACAGGTGTTCCGCAAAGCCATCAAGTCACTGTCAGAAGCTGCAGAGCGAAGCAGCAGCTGGCTTTGGATCAAGAGAAAGGACCCCAGCTGGGCTGCAAAATGAATATGGAGGGGTAAAAGCGGAGGGGGGCACTCCTGGGACGCCAGGTGTCGCCGTTGAGCTCTCTGGAGGTGTCGTGGGCCTATCAATGAAACACCGGTGAAAGAGAGTGCCCACCTGATGACCTCAATGAAGCTTTTACCCCAACCCCACTCGATGCCAAGTTCTGATTATCTACGGGATTGTACCATCTAGGCCTACAAGCTCAACGGTTGGACAACAGGAAGAAGCGGAAGAGAAGTTAGCAGTTAGCGGTTATTATGGAGGCAGAGCAACTTATCGGTTTTGTTTTGTCCTTTTATTCTTTGAATATGTTGATAAAAGCTGTATTTTTATATAATCTTTTTCAGGATAAAACTTATTAAATGATTTTGCACCAAATATACAAATACATGGATTAAACTCAAATTGCAAAATTAAAAATTATAAATAAAAAGTTTATCAAGCTATCTCTTCCAAACATATTGTGAAAAATAAATTAAACTTGTGTAGTCTAACCACGAACCAGTCTCACTCACAGTCTGAGCCGAATGGACCCAAACAAACAGGCCGAACATATAGTGACATCATCTGGAAGCGCTGGATATTCTGGACGAGCAGATCTGGTACCTACAACGGCACTGCTGTTTCACCTGGCAACAAGAAATACTATTTTCTCATTGGCTGTTAGTTTGCTGATTCAAGTAGAGCAGTCTGCCTTCACCTCATCCATTCAGAGATTCCGTATCTCTTTTTCATACAGTTAATGTTACTAATGTGTGCGTTGAGTTTTATCATTTCTCAGCATGAGAAATGTCATGTGTGTGTCTCACGCAGAAATGCAGCTTCTCATGAGGCTTGAGAGCCGTGATTGTGAATTTCCCCAAGTCTGAAACCTTCTCTGTCTGTCTCCACCGCTGATGTCAGTGTCAACACTTTCTTCTTCTGTACTGGCGGTGATCGCCACTTCCTGTATCTGTCACCCTCTAGTGTTTCATATGGAACTTAACCAAATTTAAGTTGCACAGTGTGTTACTTTTCCAGTTCATATATCGATTTTGCGTTCGCTTTTCGCAAATGCAATATCAATATGAATGCGAACTGGAATTAATTACACGCACTGTAGAGCCCTGTGGGGTCAGCCCCAGGGTGCTCAAAACCTGTGCCAGCTAGCTCTGTGGAGTCCTTCAACATGTCTTCAACATGAGCCTGAGTCTGCAGAGGGTCCCTGTGATGTGGAACACATCCTGCCTGGTTCCTGTGAACAGACTGAATAGACTGGTCTACAAGGCCAGTGAAGCTGGACCCTCTGATCATAGTGTCAGATAGGAGAATGCTTCACATATACTCCTTTCATCGAAAATCCAATTTTCAGACCCAAATTGACTCACCTTTGGTTCGCTTTCACATTGGACTTCCTGCTGTGAGAGCTGTGGGCCTGTTTTTTCCTCCCTCATACGTCATCACGTACATTCCAGGTAAACAACCGGCATCATGGTGTATTCTTTTAAAATAAACTCCCACTCTTTCAAAAGGCTGCTGATATTTGTATAAATCACTATGTCCTGCACAGAGCCTGATATCTGAAACCAAATCTCCTCTTCTCCTCGGATGCAAAGCGCTTCCATGATCTTTAAAAAAGTGTGGGCTAGCGCTGTACAAGCTGTATATAAACACAATCGCACATGCATTCCCCCACCGGTGCAATTTCCCAAACATGACACAGGAAAAATTCACCTATGTGCTTCCATTAACGATCATGTAACAACACAGTTGATTTGTTTGATTGAAAAAAAATAAACAAAAGTGTCTGCCCTTCAGAGATCAGTCTTTATGAGAGTAAACCAAAACTGATGATACAGTCCGTCAGGCCGTCGAGTGCCAAAATCACAATGTAACAGCGAGATACATCAGCATCAGAGCGGAAAACCTGGGTCGATGCAGCATTCCTGTTCACATCAAAGTCGAGCCAATAAAATCGATAGGGGACAAACTGGGTTTTTCGCTTGATGTGAAAGGGGTTAAAGAGAAAGCTGCGTTGTTGGGCCCGGTTCAGACCGAATAACGGTATTTTTTTATTATGATGAAGACACTGAGTTCACGTGCACAGCGTTATTTAACTATCCTCGAAATTTGATTTTCTGAATGCGGTCCTTGTCCCTGTTTACATGTAACAGAGAAAATAAATAACTGACAGGAACATGTCCTCCTCCTCCACAGTCGGTGGCAATATGTGTCTTGTCAGTACCATGTTAATTCCGCCCACTTTTCCGGTTGACTTATTACGTTATATAATAAACAAGAGTTGTTCTTTGCGGCAGACCAGCATTTCAAACAACAACAAGATGGATAATAGTTCAGCTTTTTAATCTCGTACGTAATGTAAAGCCCAAATAAGATGCACTCTATCCCTCAGGTGGTTCTTCTACCGTCTCTGTTTACCTTCCTCTCCTGCGACTGGCTTTC
>NC_061770.1:53500847-53529833 GCF_022458985.1 Mugil cephalus | reverse complement strand
AACCTTACGCCAGAGTTACTGAGGCCCCGGGATCCTGATGGAGACACAGAGAGGACAGGTTGTTTACCTGTTGAAAGAGGTTTTAAACATGTGATGTCTCGTCTCTTAACATAGACTATAAAAATGTTCACTTTAATTTACAATCTTTGTGAATATGTAAATACCGAACATTTAAAATCTCTACATAATAACAAAATGTTTCAGTGTCTGTGGGTCAGTGGGTAGAGTGGGTTGTCCATGAACCAGAGGGTTAGTGTAGCACTGGTGTGTCAATGTGTGTGTGCAAATGTTTAGATGAGTCTGTGCATGTAAAGCTTTGAGCATTAATAGGTGTTAAACCTTTGTCCACATGAATGTTTTTAAATATTCATCATGTTTTAGGATACTACAGTAAAAATATAGTTTAGCGGCAAGTGTTGAGTTTTGTTGGTGGAGGAGGTGAAACACACTGAGATAAATTCATCTTTTTATCAAACTGATGTGTACAGCACATGGAGAGTTCCTCCTTTAATCCTGAATGTTCCACATGTGTCACTCAGTGATTCATGTCTATTTTATTCTATTTCTCTGACTCTTTTTAACAAACCGAAAACATAGACAGTTTGGTGTAGTAAATGATGGGATGGGAAGGATTGTCCATAATGGAGAGAAGTTTACTCCCTACTGATCACTTGTCAAGCCTTTCTGATCAATTTGTTCATCCTGCTGATAAAATCAATTTGACATGGATGATAGATGTTCATCTTACCTGATACAGTCAGTCTGATGGTATCACTCCACTCTGTTATATAGTCACCTCGTCCACCTCTACATCTGTATCCTCCACTGTCAGACTCAGTAGCTCCATTGATCCTGTATTCTCTGGATGTTGGAGGTTTGTTTAACTCGTCTTGTTTCCATTCATACGTCCACTGAGTTCCTCCACCTCCCTGGATCTCACATCTGAGGGTGATTGTCTCTCCTCTGAATATCTGAGGCCAGTTGTGTTGAAGGATCACTGTGGCCTTACTGGAAACTGTTCACAACAAAAAATACTCAGTTTGAGTAAAAAACAGAATTAACTGAAAAATGTAATTGATTTAGTCATAACTTCAGAGCTTATTATGTAAATATAAACTGTTCCCCTGTAATGTCACTCAACAGCTACAAAATAAAACTGAAATATTTGGTTCAGAAAAAACTGCTGCAGTGACAACAAATATCATCAGACTCCATCTAGTGTTGAACTGTTGAACCTCAGTTGTTTCTATGAAAGATACATTAACCAGGGTCAGGACAATTAGTTCATCAACTGGTGTGATGTGTAAGTATAAGCTCATTTCACTGTCTTAATCAATAATCTTGTCACTTACTAATTTTCTACTTCCAGATGAGTCTGATAGTCATGGTGTCAATGTATTATGTCACTTCACGTATTAGTATTTGTTTTATTTTGCTTAATAGGACCAGATAAATGAATTAAAAGAAGGGTCAGAACATATTTTACAGTCAGTATCTAAGGGACAGTACAACATTTCATTTCCCTAAACATATACAAATACTACTGCCCAGAGTAGACGAGTATAAGCTCATTTCACTGTTGTGTCTCAGATCATGAAGGTAGTGTGGGTAGATGGCGTGAGGGAATAAAATGTTTTAGATGTTCGTCTATCATTTACCTGTTGGACCTCCTACGCCAACAGTCAGACAAACTTTCATTTTCACACATCCACAGACATACACAACATCATCCTGTTCTGCAGTTGTGAAGCAGTGATGGGGTCATGGGTCCCCAAATCATAGAAGGTGTCTCACAGTGCAACACAGTTTTGGAGAATAGCAGATACAATCAGTGCTGTCCACCAGTCAGCCACAACATTGAAACCACCAACATTACAATATAACGTTCTGTTGGGGAACCTGGGTTCTGATATTTATTTAATGTTAGATTAAATATTTACCACCACCTGATCAATGATACAGAATACACACATATATACATAGAAAATTAGAACAGACTTTTCTCACCTTGAGCGTTTGCATAGAAGAGGGTACTGGTCACTAGAATAAAGATTAAAACCTCATTAGAAGCTCATAAATCACAAAGCACTTAGTGCTGGAGTTTGTAAGTTGATCCAGAAACATGAAACTTTACAATATATTCAAAAAGTAGAAGAGAATAACAAATCCATATACATATACAGCCTTAGGGCTGGATCTACCAACGTCCCAAATTGTGTGTAGTAACTTGTGTGCTCAATCTAGAATTGTGCGTGAGGGCTGGAACTGTGGTTTGTGGGTTATAAACTTAGACTGATTTTATAAATGGAGCGGCACAGTGGCTCTGTGGTTGGCACTGATGCCTCCCAGAGAGAAGGTCGGGCCTTTCTGGGTGGAGTTTGTATGTTCTCCCTGTGTCTACGAGGGTTTTCCAAAGACATGCTTGTTAGTTTAATTGGTGATTAAGAGTGTGAGTGTGAATGGTTGTTTGTCTCTATGTTAGTCCTGTGATAGACTGGAGACCTGTCCAGGGTGTCCCCTGCTTCTCGCCTGATTACAGCTGGGACAGGCTCCAGCAACCCCCACAACCTTAGTGAGGATGAGTGGTAGTAGAAGATGATTACGTAAATGACAGCGGTGCAAACAGCCTTATGTAAAAGAAGGTTTTGTGTAGTTGTTTGGTGTTCATGAAGAGGCAAATAAACACATTAGTTAGAGGAAGAAACGTCTGAATTAGTATAAGACACAGCTCAGTGAAGGACTGACAAATAAAAGAGGACACAATTAACTCTTGGAAAATGCACAAAAAAGAAAAAAGGAAAAATATTCCATATTGCAGTCCCACTGTTTCCAGTTAACCTGGTGTTCTGTGAATTCCGCTCATTTGTTTATTTCATGATTTCTTTTGTTTTCATTAAATATATAAAGTTGAGCAGAGAGGCTGGCTGTTGAGCCACTTAGCTCCGCTTTTTTAATTAATTCATACATTCATTCATGGAGCAGAGCTGTGTGGCATTTGCCTCAGTGGCTTATGGTCAGTCTGTCACTGACGGTATAGGAGGCATCTGGAAGAAAGAAGAACAGAGGGAAAACCAGCTCATACCGAAACTTCTGGAAATAAAAGTGGTGGAGGACCGACTGAAGAGTCTTTGTCGACCACAGTAAAGACATATAAAACACGTAAACTATTTATTGGATACATTTGATCCATTTGGATATTTACCAAATAAAAAAAGTGTCATGGTGTAACTTTAGTTGTAAGATGATGCATGAATTCCTCCTCGCTACAATAACAGCAGCCATGTGTGTGCAGTTACACGTAGGACAAACTGTTCACACGTCCTTTTGAGATGTGTTAAATATAGATGCAGATTCTATGAGCAAAATTGCCAATCTGAGTGACAGTAGGGCGGGTCATCATGGCCCCAGAATGATGTACTTACGGAAAAAACTCAGCCAGCTCATTTATTTCTGGTGTCATCCTGTTTAGCGTTTGATTAGGTGTTTAAAATAAACAATCAGAAATGAGGGGCGCTGCTGGCTCGTCTACTCAGTGCCCAAACTCATTGTGCCAAAAGTCAGCAAAGCCGAGCGCGTAGAAGGCACAGAAAGTTACAGAGACACACAGAGAGTGACAGAGAGTACACAGAGAGTGGTCTTAATGCTTGCTGATATGGCTTTTATATGCACAGGTTTTTGGCATTAATGTAATCCCACAGACAACGCGTGTGCACATGCTCCACAACCGCTGAGCTGGCATGTGACCCCAGAACAAAAACATCCAAGAAAGCCAGTCGCAGAAGAAGAAGGTAAACAGAGCCGGTAGAAGAACCACCTGAGGGATAGAGTGCATCTTATTTGGGCTTTACATTACGTACGAGATTAAAAAGCTGAACTATTATCCATCTTGTTGTTGTTTGAAATGCTGGTCTGCCACATGAACAACTCTTGTTTATTATATAACGTAATAAGTCAACCGGAAAAGTGGGCGGAATTAACATGGTACTGACAAGACACATATCGCCACCGACTGTGGAGGAGGAGGACATGTTCCTGTCAGTTATTTATTTTCTCTGTTACATGTAAACAGGGACAAGGACCGCATTCAGAAAATCAAATTTCGAGGATAGTTAAATAACGCTGTGCACGTGAACTCAATGTCTTCATCATAACAAAAAAATACCGTTATTCGGTCTGAACCGGGCCCAACAACGTAGCTTTCTCTTCAACCCCTTTCACATCAAGCGAAAAACCCAGTTCGTCCCGTATCGATTTTATTGGCTCGACTTTGATGTGAACAGGAATGCTGCATCGACCCAGGTTTTCCGCTCTGATGCTGATGTATCTCGCTGTTAAATTGTGATTTTGGCACTCGACGGCCTGACGGACTGTATCATCAGTTTTGGTTTACTCTCATAAAGACTGATCTCTGAAGGGCAGACACTTTTGTTTATTTTTTTTCAATCAAACAAATCAACTGTGTTGTTACATGATCGTTAATGGAAGCACACAGGTGAATTTTTCCTGTGTCATGTTTGGGAAATTGCACCGGTGGGGAAATGCATGTGCGATTGTGTTTATATACAGCTTGTACAGCACTAGCCCACACTTTTTTAAAGATCATGGAAGCGCTTTGCATCCAAGGAGAAGAGGAGATTTGGTTTCAGATATCAGGCTCTGTGCAGGACATAGCGATTTATACAAATATCAGCAGCCTTTTGAAAGAGTGGGGGTTTATTTAAAAGAATACACCATGATGCCCATTGTTTACATGCAATGTACGCGATGACGTATGAGGGAGGAAAAAACAGGCACGCAGCTCTTACAGTAGGAAGTCCAATGTGAAAGCGTACCAAAGGTGAGTTAATTTGGGTCTGAAAATTGGATTTTCGATGAAAGGAGTATATGTGAAGCATTCTCCTATCTGACACTATGATCAGTGGGTCCAGCTTCACTGGCCTTGTAGACCAGTCTATTCAGTCTGTTCACAGGAACCAGGCAGGATGTGTTCCACATCACAGGGACCCTCTGCAGACTCAGGCTCATGTTGAAGACATGTTAAAGGACTCCACAGAGCTAGCTGGCACAGGTTTTGAGCACCCTGGGGCTGACCTCACAGGGCTCTACAGTGCGTGTAATTGATTCCAGTTCACATTCATATTGATATTGCATTTGCGAAAAGCGAACGCAAAATCGATATATGAACTGGAAAAGTAACACACTGTGCCAGTTAAATTTGGTTACGTTCCATAAGAAACACTAGAGGGCGACAGATACAGGAAGTGGCGATCACCGCCAGTACAGAAGAAGAAAGTGTTGACACTGACATCAGCGGTGGAGACAGACAGAGAAGGTTTCAGACTTGGGGAAATTCACAATCACGGCTCTCAAGCCTCATGAGACGCTGCATTTCTGCGTGAGACACACACATGACATTTCTCATGCTGAGAAATGATAAAACTCAACGCACACATTAGTAACATTAACTGTATAAAAAAGAGATACCGAATCTCTGAATGGATGAGGTGAAGGCAGACTGCTCTACTTGAATCAGCAAACTAACAGCCAATGAGAAAATAGTATTTCCTGTTGCCAGGTGAAACAGCAGCGCCGTTGTAGGTACCAGATCTGCTAGTCCAGAATATCCAGCGCTTCCAGATGATGTCACTATATGTTCGGCCTGTTTGTTTGGGTCCATTCGGCTCAGACTGTGAGACTGGTTCGTGGTTAGACAACACAAGTTTAATTTATTTTTCACAATATGTTTGGAAGAGATAGCTCGATAAACTTTTTATTTATAATTTTTAATTTTGCAATTTGAGTTTAATCCATGTATTTGTATATTTGGTGCAAAATCATTTAATAAGTTTTATCCTGAAAATGATTATATAAAAATACAGCTTTTATCAACATATTCAAAGAATAAAAGGACAAAACAGAAACGATAAGTTGCTCTGCAACTGTTAACTGCTAACTTCTCTTCAGCTTCTTCCTGTTGTCCAACCAATTATAAGACACAAAGTCAACATCCCTATGTCATGACATCATCCAGAAGGGCCGGATACTCTGGGCGAGCAGATCTGGTACCTACACCGTGATGCGATTGTGTTCACACGTCCAAGAGCTGGAAGTGGAAGCCAGCAATCAGATAATAACTGTCTTTAATAAATTAATATTATATTTTAGGGGGACAAGTAGCATTAAACCGGGCCGAGGCACCTCAGATAGCAATTAAAGTGTGATGGAGAAGGCAGTAAGCACTGTAACTTATATATGGCATAGAAATTCATCAAATCATAAAATCCCACTGAGTCCAGACATTGCCATAAGTTGAGAAAGAAGGGAATGGAAAGCAGAAAAGGCGGTTTTCTAGCAGGAATCCACACAGCCAGTCTTTTCGTGTAAACCACTCCTGTTTGAAAGAGCGGGTAACCTTCTGTCTCATAGTCTGAAGCCAAACCTTTCAGCTCCGGCGTTGGTCTTCCTTTAATTATTATCTCCTGCTTAGATTGAAAGTCCACTTTAGAAGATTGTTTTAGCTTAGAAATGTAGTCCTCCATGTTGGAAGTCAGGCTGGACGAGAGCCGAAAAAATAAATGGATCGCTGCACTTGACTTGCTAACTGTATGTCATACCTAGCCTAGCTTGCTGTCACTTACGAATATCTGGGATCATGAGCGCCCCCTGCCATGAGGAAACGAACTGCCTGCCTCAGCTAGAACCTCTTCTCAGCCGTGTATGATCGCTCAGCACACGAAACACGTTACACGCATACAGTTGGTGACAAAAAATGTACATTAGTATATTAGTTAAACTATGGAAAATCAGTTCATGTGTTAAATGTGTTTGAACCGTTTTATTATTATATACAGTTAGTGAGGGGTTGCGCAATCCAAGGTGAGGCTCAGCTCGCTGCTGCCTCACCGGCTTCTCTTCCAAACATTTCAATGGGAAATTGCGAAAATTCAGCGATTTTGAATAAACAATAATCAAAATTGGTGAGGCTAAATGAAAAAAATAAATAAATACTTTAAAGTACAAATCACTGGATAAATATAACCATTTAAATTATTTCATCATATTTTTTTCTTTCCGTGATGATTTTTCTCCGCTGACCACACGTCACTGTGTCTCTGTATAGTTCTCACCTCTTCCTTGTTGCCAGCCCTCAAAGCCCTCACGTGCCTCATGGTGTTTTATTGCATTTTGTTTTGTTCCAAAAAAGTACACTTACTATTGTTAAACTGTTGTTTAATTTTCATTTATTGTCCTCTGTTGTTCAGCTTGTACCTGGCCCGTACCATTATACTATGTATTTGGAGCCGTTTAAACACAATGGTATGATCCTAGTCTGTCCTCACATGGGATTGGCTGCATGAGGTGCCCATCAAGTAAAGCCCCGCCCCAGCCTGCATGAACTCTCATCGATTCATGAGTTTTTTTTTTAAAGATAAATTGTCAAAGAGCTCCGTCTCTCTCCAAGACAACTCGATCTTTTCATGTTAGACACATCACCAGCTCAGAGACGCATTGGACGTCGTAACCTCCACATCATTCACTCTTAACGCACGGAGCAACTGGCTCGGACTTCATAAGAATAAGAGCAGGTACCTAAAACTGAAGAAATCAATCTTTCCATCGATGTATAACATGTGTTTGCACATAGACAGAGGCTGAGTTCATCCCTGGTCTAAACAGTGAACAGGGTTAAGACACAGGCACCAGGCATCATGTTGATAAAAGTCTGCTCTGTACAGACTGTCAGAGACACAAATTCCACCAGTGATATCTGTAATCCTCTCCATTCACTCACTTGATCCGCACTGTTCAAACAGAAAAGTCATAATGTACTTACAGGATAAGACCAACACACAGGCACAGTCTGTCCCATCTCCACATCCAGCTCTGTCTCACTGTGCTGCACTGCTCATGTCAAACTGTTCTTCAAACTGCAAAGACAGAGGTTACATTGCCTTTTTTGTCTTTCGTATAACGTCCCTGTGCTTCCTTCCCCTTTACAAAAAGCTTGAACCATTTATACGACTATAGACTTGACCACAGCAGCCGTTTCACAGCCTACATTTCCTGACTGCAATAGATATTATTAGTTTGTGTCTTTTGCAGAAGTTGCTGCTGTTGCATCCACAGAGTGTGTACTGATGAAGTGTGTGTTGTGTAGACATACCAACATACAGTATGTATATAGAATTACATGCACACAGATAATGACTGAAAGGGTCAGTATTGACCAAATGAACTTTCCAAACGTAATGTTTAATCCTTCTGCATTTATCTGCATCTGGCCATGTATTAAATGGAGCACTGAGAGTACTGAGCAGAGAGTACAGACATTCTTTATTTAACTTTTATTTCTACTGAAACTTCAAAGATTCTATACATAGAGGGGGAATCGATTAAACAAAGCACTGAAAGAACCTGTGTGTTGTTCAGTTGTGCTGCACAGTTCACTCAGTAAGGCCTGTAAAGAAACTGGCAGTTCCTCTTCTCACAGAGAGGTGTGATAGCCAGTATTGGGCATCATCACACTTAAACCACAGCTAATGTGTTAACAAGAAGACAACAGGCAGCATTCACTGTGCTCACTTACCTATTTACATACATTTGCATTTCCTGCTGTTGTCGCTAAACTGTCAGCCTCAACAGTTGCCTCACACCAGTGTGATGTTAGGTTGAATACATAAAATAGTGGGTGCTGAACAAAATGTCTATAAAACAAATAAACACTGTACAGTGATTTGATACTGTTCATCTGTCCTGATATAAACCAGCACACAAACATTCTGTAAACACTGGGTGATGTATGTTGATCAAGGTAACTCTGGCTCATAACTCGTAACTCTGGCGGTCACTACAGTGGACAGCTGTTTAAAAGTCATTTCCTGCCATATACAATGGTTTCTATGCAGGAGTTGCATATCAGCCATTAGAATGCTCTCTGCTGCCACCCTCCATTTAGGTTCATTCAGTGGTTAGTTGTTGTAACTACAAGTGAACCTCCTCTGAATCAAAGATGGCCGACAGGAAGCCACACACATTGACCACTGCTGAAATATCCTTCTATTCCAGTAGAATCCTAGAGGTAAAATAAATAAATAAATAAAAATATGATGATATGCAGGAGTATCTAAGTAACAATAATTATTGTTTTAGTTTTGAAAATGTTACTTCAACATAAGTAGAAAATTGCAATTAACACGTGTCCAACAAAGTGAACGTCATGCATTGCTAAGTAGTTCCAACATAAGTCATGTAGCCTTAGACTTAGATTAACTTTATTGTCATTTTGTATGCACAGGGTGTTTGCAGAACAACAGAACATGCTTATAATAAAATTACAATGAAAGTACAATATAAAGTGCATCATCAGGAGGAATGTATCATAGTGCAAGAAGAAACTGTTTTAAAAAATGTTCAAAAATGTACAACATGTTCATACTGCAAAATAACGGTGCAAAATGGCAGTAAAAGTTATGTATATGTGTGAAGCGGAGTCCAGTTAAGAGTTCAACAGTTCAACAGTCTGATTGTAAGGGGGACAAAGCTGTTGCAGAACCTGGTGGACCTGCATCGGATGCTGCGGAGCCTCTTTCCAGAGGGCAGCAGGGAGAACAGTCCATGGTGGGGGTGTGAGGGGTCACTGATGATGTTACGGGCTCAGGACATGCAGCGCTGTGATGAGATGTCCTGAATGGTGGGAAGAGGGGCCCCGATGATCCTCTCCACTCTCCTCACGTTCTCCCAGTCAGAGGCGTTGCAGCCTCCACACCTCACAGAGAGGCAGCTGGTCAGAATGCTCTCTATGGTGCTTCTGTAGAACCTCTTGAGGATGGGCGGGGGCAGGTGGGCTCTCCTCATCCTCCGCAGGAAGTACAAGTGCTTCTGTGCCATCTTGACCAGTGATGTGGTGTTCACAGACCAGGTGAGGTCGTCTGCTGCTGACCGCCTCCACAGCGGAGCTGTTGATGAACAGTGGAGCCTGGCTGGGCCGATTCTTCCTGAAGTCAACGATAATCTCCTTAGTCTTGTCCACGTTCAGGACCAGGCTGTTGTCTCTGCACCAGCCCACCAGCTGCTCCACCTCCTCTCTGTAGTCCAGGTTGTTGTCGTCTCTGATGAGGCTCACCACCGTTGTGTCATCTGCAAACTTCACAATGTGATTGGTGGCGAACCTGGGGATGAGGACGCAGTCCTGAGGGGAGCCCGTGCTGAGGGTGATGACATTGGAGGTGTGATGTCCGACCCGGACTGATTGAGGTCTGTTGGTGAGGAAGTCTAGCAGCCAGTTGTGAAGGGGGGTACTGAAGCCCAGGTGTCCCAGTTTTCCTACCAGATGCTGTGGGATGATTTGTCATATTTTTAGACCACAAGTGCAGATGAGTATAGTGAGAACAGTTATGATGAGTGGCTGCCAGAGAACAATAGAGACGTAGGAGATGAGGATGATGAAGGAGATGCAGACAGTCAGGATGCAGTAAGTCAGCATGCTGACAGTCAAGATGATGAGGGCCAGGATGCAGAGGACCACACTTCAAAGTAATACCAGTGCCAAGTACACTTCAGAAAACATTCCTGGCGGCAGCAGACCCTGAAGAATCCCAATCAATTGATGAGCAAATCATTCCCTTCAAAGGCCAACTGTCAATCAAGCAATACATACCCAAAAGCCCAAACCCTGGGGAGTGAAAGTGTGGGTGAGGGCAGGGTCCTCAGGTTATGTGTACAGATTTGAAGTGTACCAGGGCTCAGCAAATAGGGGTCACAGCGGTGGTTTAGGAATGGCTGGAGATGTAGTGATGCGTCTTTGTGACGACAGAAAGCACAAAAACCACAAGGTGTTTTTTAACAAGTTTGTCTGCAGCATTCCACTCCTTGAGGCCTTGAAAGACCGAGGCATCTATGGCACAGGCACATGCAGAGCAAACAGAGTGAAAAGAGCGAGTCAGAAACTCAAGAGTGAAAAACAACTGAAAGAATAAGGAAGAGAGGCCTGTTCTGTTGTCAGCACTAACGGAAACATCACTGTCACACGTTGGCTTGACAGTTCAGTCATCCACATGGCATCCACCTGTGCCAGTCCCCTGAAGATGTGGCCAAAAGATGGCTCAAGAAAGAAAAAACGATGATTAGTGTCCAAAGACCCTTCTCGGTGGCCCTTTATCAACACATGGGTGGATCTTGTTGACCAGTGTGTGTGTCAGTGTATCCCCACAGACGTAGAAACAAGCTGTGGTACATGTGAGTGTTTTTTGAAGCCATTGTTGTTGCCTGATGTCTGGATGGGAAAAGATGAATCTCCTCATCTTCAAAGCTTCTGTGGCCCGTGCACTGATAAATGCTGGCTCCCTTCAGCAAAGCAGGAGAGGAAGACCCAGTGGGACCCCACCTCCAGCAAAGCACATAACAGTGACCAAAGTACCAAGTGAGGTCAGGTTCAGCACAGAAATCACCGGCCCAAGCTCACCCAGGTCAAAAATGCAAACAGATGCCACGATGCTGCATGCACACGGAAGACCAAATACATCTGCATGCAGTGCAGTGTGACACTGTGCCCTGGATCCTTTGCCAACTTTCATTAAGGTTCATTAAAAAAATCAGTGATGCAGTGACTTTTGTTTGTTCTTTTTAGAGATGTTTTGAAACATGAATTTAGCTGACATGTTTGTTTTCTTATTTTAGGTTTTAGCAATAGAGCATAGAATGTTAAAGTGTCTGAAAGTAGGTTAAAGTGTTTTCCAAAGCATACAATGACATAAGTGCTCATGGATTTTGATAAATATCAGTTTGATTCATTCTTCCATTATGTTTAAACTGGCATGGACATGTCTGTAACTTCCTGAAAATCTGTTTTGATTTTAAACAAATCTTGACTCAGGATATCATAATTCATGCATCAGAGGGTAATGTTCCACAATCAAATCATCCTAAGAGGAATCTTGTGGCTCTGTGACTCACAGTGAACTGTTATCACCTCTGTTCTGAAGGCTGCATGACAGAGCAGGTGACTTAGCCAGATCCAGCCACTAGTGGTCATTTGATTATGTTATATTTATGCCACTGACCGTTTTTCTATGTTGTCAGTTAAATATGTGATATATATATTATGTCATGGATATTTCTCCTGTACATGATATATACATATCATATATTTCATGCTAATGATCATTTTATTATTATTTTGGGTTGTGTGTTATGGTTAAACACATTGTGAGCTGTTTTATTGATGGCTTTTCTTATTTTCGGTTTATTCCAGAAGCACACACACATATAACCACACCGACCACATCTGTGTACCTTGCTTACACTGGATGAAAGCGCCATAAGGAAGGACTGTCTCCTGCTTCTTTATTCTTCACCTAAGTCTTGGGGGAACTTATAGACTGTGTTCTAACAGGCACGCACTTTGCCATTACAACTCAGAGAAGCCAGTCTGCTAACTTTAAGCTTCCGTCACAACCTCAGAATACTTTATTCAAACAGAGCTATGCCACTGAATCATCAAATCATTATACGTGTCAATTTCTAACTTCATAAGACAAAGACAAGTTGAAATATTGTTTAGAGTTGCACTTTACCCAGTGGTTACTACAGTCTGATGAACCTCAGTCAAGAAGATAAAGCAATGAACAGCACCCTCTGTTGGCTGTCAGATGTAAACACAAGACAATCATAAAACCTGTAAGGTCTGTATTAGGAGGTTAATATATGGGTAATGAGAAGAATTATTATTCTTTTAGTGCAGTGAGAACCAAACACATCTGTACAGGACATTGTTGTGAACTGTTCTGACAGATTTCAGTCGAATGAACCTTGAATAATGACTTGGTGTCAATGTGATACTAAATAAAAGGCTGAGTCAATTATAGTTTTCCTATTAAAATAGTAATTAGTATTGAGTTACAGCGTGAAGCTTTAAAGGAAAAAGAAGTGATGTTGCACTTGAAGTGAAAAAGCTGGAACATCAAAATCCAGTTCTCTAATGGGAGTTAGAATATGGTGCTGCATCTACTTGATCTATATCTACACATGAATGTAGACAAACATTTCATTTTATAGGAGCGTGTGGCTTCTACATTGAAGTGGCCAAAAAATGTGTGGACATTGTTGCTGCTGTTTGTTCTTATTGGTAAAGCCCTGGAGGTTTACTCGAAACTCGAAAAGTCTTGATTTTGGGAAAGTAAAAACAACAGTGCTTAGAGTGTATGAGCATCAGTCACCAGTTTTTAACCAGTATTGCCTGAGTCTCCCTACATTTACAATATCCAGGGATTAAAGTATTCAGGCAACATGCAGGACCTCTGGTGTGTGGTGTTACTCAAAGCTCCAGTAGTGGGAGATGATGCTCAATCTTTGTCAGTGGATTATTTTGTAAGATCCAGATCCACAACTAAAGCCTCAAGCTGAGCCATGTGAAGTTGATGTGTCCCCCAGTGACGCTGTCCAGTGCTGAAGTTACCTCACCTTGTGTAAGCCAGGCAGTAGAGACAGAGGTTCAGAGGAGCTGTCCGGTGCTGAAATGAGTGACTGTAGTTTGTCAGTGTCCTTGACTCAAGTGGCAGTTATGATTTAGTAAGAGGCAGATACAAAAATGATACTGAGCAGCAGTGGTGATTTTGGTTTGGAAATTTTTCATCCCATAATGTAATCCAGAAAACCACAATCAATACTCTCACAATATAAAACAGTAGCAAGTGAGAGAGGGGACTACAGCACCTGACAATAAACAGGTGACGACAAATTACATCTGAATAATGGCATCACACAAACAATACCAATCTGATGAAATATATCATCATATCTATAGCTCCACAAAACAGCTGTCCTATTTCCTTATCACCAGCTGCTAGAGGAGAACTTCCTTCAGGAGCCTCTCTGGTTTCTTCAACGATGATTTAATACCAGGAAGCAACAACTGCAGAGGAAGAAAGAACTGTGAGGAAAATGAGATCAGGCATATTCTTTTTTTCTTGGCATTGGTCTCTGTCAGCTTCCTTCTTTTTTCAACAGAACTAACATCCCATCCCTCTGTTTAACACTTTGACGCATCCTGTTCAGTATTGTGATGGTAAATGTCAGCATGAATAAAGATATTTATCTTTAAGTTAAATATTAAGACTTTTTATACACTACAGTGTTCAGTGAATATATATATATGTATAGTAAAAGTCTTCCAGTCTTCAGCTGAGCTTGTTGCTGCTGATTGTGACCATAGACTGTTCATTGTGACACATGGGGGCAGTGCTGCACACAACAAAAGCACTAGAAGAAGAAAGGACAGTAAGAATGCAGCAAAAGCAGCACAAGAGACACAGACTGATGGAAACCAAAAACACTTCCATGAAACTCAACAATTCATTCAGTCATTTAAACATTGAATTGACTTTAATGAACTAAGTTATTGATGAGACTAAAACAGAAATAAAGTAGAATATACATCATGTTACAGTCTATAGATAGATGGTGTATTTAACCTGCAGATTGACCACATCAATGCAACAACAATAGATATAATAATCAGACAGTATCATCAGTGTTGACATTGATACAGACATTAAATCCAGATGAGGTCATTCTTTCATCTGATCTTCATTAATGACTGTGTGTCTGATGTCTGGATGGCAGCAGTTGAATTAAATGTCATCAAACACACGTTTACAGATGAATGTTGTTTTTCATGTTGTTGTCCAGACTTGTCTTTTTCATTGATGATGCACTTCTCTTTATGGACCTGAAATCAAAACAACAATCTGGGTTTGTAATTTACTGTTTTGATTATTGTGTTTCTTCACACTTCATTAACTCTGTAACATCATCAGTGAAATCTGAGAAGGAAACAGGGTTGCAGAGACTCTCCTCCAGTCTCACCCAGGTGGGACTATTTTTGGCCAATGAATCAGAAAATTATAAGCGCTATACCTCCACTCTGGCGTACAAAGACACATGGTGTTTGAATATCTTCCATGGGCTAAATAACTAACACAAAAATCAAGAGACTGAGGGTGAGTTCCACGACATAGCTCAAAGAGTACATGTTTCTGGACAAAACCATAGCTGAGGCTCTAGAATAAAGCAGTTTGATCCAAGATGTAAAAGTTGCCCCAATCCAATTTCCCCAACGTCTCAAAAAGGTAGCACCATTCTACTTCTACTTCGTGGAATATCTTCTCTGCATCCATGATACTTTTGTCCCTTAATCCTAACAACATAAATATTTTTGAAAATAATATAGATATATATAGATAAATTTAAAATCAGGTATGAGGGTTAAAACAAATAGTAGATACTGAATAAAGTGAGCACCTGTGTTTGACACAGTCTGTCTGGTACAAAGAGAGATGATGGGCCAAAACCTTCACTAATAATTTATAATCCGGATTAACAACGAGATTGGTCTTTAAGATCCACAGTCAAAGGGATCTTTGTTTTCCTCCACCCTTGTACAAGTCTGGTTTAGAGCGGAAAATGAAGGGAATGAGTAACAACACTGATAGTGAAGACCTCTTTTTTGTACATACATACTGAGAACATGTACATCACACACGGTCATCTACTGTGAAATGAAAGATCTCTGGATCCCTCTTGCTCAGTATATATATACTTATCTTTTCCATCCTATGTTCCACGCTCTTCAGCTGTTTCTATCTGTCTATCTGTCTAGTCTGAAATTGTTGGACACTTGTTACTCACCCATTTCCTGGTTATTGCTTTTTTTCCTCCATGTTAATAGTAACTGTAACAAACATCTGTCTTGTTTATTTCCCTCATTCGGGATGTTTCCTAAATTATTACGCTGAAATTGAGATGGGTTTGCAGGTTAAATATTGATCTGATTACTACTATTACATCTGCCCAGTATAAGAAATATTAGGACGTTCCCAGAATATGTGGAAATGGACAGCAGCTATTGTACCACACCCTCTCCAACGTTGTCCATGGTCTGGATTGTTGGTCTGTGAACTTTTCATTTTAGGAGTTATGAAGAATCTTGCCATGTTTTTCCCAGGTACAGTGTGGAGAGGCCTCTGTCTGTTTGTAAAGCTGAGTAAATCCTGGAGATCAGTTTTCTGCTGGGGTTTCTGTATATGCATCGGTGAATATCCCATCAGATTCCCTCCCTCCTCTTCAGGAGTTTTAATAATCTTCATTTGAAAATACCTAAATAAATCTGTTTTTTCTGAGTTATTCAAACCCTGAGTTAAACCTGAGTTGGTAGAGACCTTACAGTATGAGGTAATACTCCATTTATCCAGGATGTAAATCTGCTGTCCAGTTTGGCTGCTGTGAAATCTGTGTCAGATGTCACCCACTGTGATATTCACGCATTTCTTTCAAACTTTGGGTCTTTGAGGTTTTGTGCCAGATCTTTAGAGGAGTCACAGTCCAACTAATAGACTTATGTAATATTTATTTCTGGAGGGTATTGTCTCCCAATATAGACGGTGGGGGTGCATTATGAAGTTTTGTTCTATTTCTTTCCATTTTACATCTTAGTCTGGATCACACCAGTTGACCAGGAAGCATAGCTGTGCTGCTTTGTAGTAATCTTCCAAGCAGTGTAGAGCCATTGATTGGAGGTACATTGATTGGCAATGACTGAAAGAGGAACAGGAGTCTGGGCAGTACATTCATCTTAATTACGTCTATGCGACTGTACACATTTGTTGGTAATTAATGAGCAGCGACTTAGATCTGATTTGATGTCGGCTGTTATGGAGCTATAGCTCTGATCATAAATAGTGTCTGTGCACTCCAAGGTATTTAATTACGTCACCAGTCAGCTTGAATTTACAGGCTCTATAAATGTTTTTTGATGGCTACGTTAAACGTCAACGTCTGGGTTTTGTGTAAATATAGTTTGTGTATGTACCAAATTCTTTAAGTAGACACAATCATTTAGGGAGACTTATTTATTTCAGGGTTACAAAGACTCATTAAAATATCGTCTGCGTACAAGCAGATTTTAAGTTGTGTGTTTCCAGTCAATACGTCGGTTATATCCTTATCTCTTATCACCTGTGCCAGTGGCTCTATGAAAAGAGCAAAAAAAGTAATAGGACTCAGAGGACAGCCTTGACAAACACCCCTTTAAAGTCGTACCGTTTTAGATAAGGGACCCACTTATTTTAACTGTGGCTGTGGGGCTGCTAGTAGTGAGTCAGTTCAGACATCCTATTACCTGATCATTGAATCCAAAAACATTTAAGGACTAGATATAAATGTTTCCCATCCGAACAGAATCAAAAAGTCTTTTCAGCGTCAAGGCTGATGACTATGGCTTCCCTATCACTGCCCTCTCATCTGAGGAACGAGGTGGAGAGCACGTCGCACATTATCCTGGGCTCGCCTGTATTTCACAAAACCCATCTGATCTGAGTCAATCGATCTGGGACAATATCTTCCATTCTTTTTGCTAATATCGATGCATTAAAATCTATAATCTACGTTTAGTTCGATGTGGGTCTGTACGAGCTACGTTCTGTCTTGTCTCTACTGGTTTAAGGACTGAAATTATAGCTCGTCTCCAGGAGAGTCACCGCCCCTCTAAGGACATAATTAAAACATTCTTTAAGTATTGGGACAAGGATCTCTAGGAAGGTTTATACCAAATCGATGGATAAGCATCGGCTCCAGGCATTTATTTCTTTTTTCCTCTGTTATTTCTTGGGTCATTATTTTGTTCTGTTCCTATTCATGGTAAATCTAAAGATGATAGAAAATCTGATACAACTGATGCCTCAGCTGCTTGGGCTTGTGCGTATAAGTTCTTGTAATAAGTTTCAAATGAAGGCTGGATGTCTTCAAATCGTGGTGCATCTTATTAATCTGGGGTCTTTAACGTTGTGAACAAATCTTTCAGCCATTTGTTTACGTGTCTTCCATGCCAGTTACTTTTTAGATCTTTTGCTTCATGAAGACAGCTTTATTTTTCCAGTTGGCGTTCATAGATGCTATTTAGTGTTTGTTTCATATCTTCAGTTTGTTTTAGAATATCGATGCCATTATACTTCATATGTCTGTGTTCCAGGGGTTTTAGTTTTGCAGTCAGGTCATTCATTTGTTTCTCCTTTTCTTTCTTCTTACGAGCTGACCACATTAAAACTTTGCCCCTAATAACAGCCTTGGCTGCGTCCCACAATGTACTCAGAGACACCTTCCCATTGTCGTTATGCAACACATAATCTGTAAGTTCTTCATTTATGTAATTTTGGCATTGAGAGTCATTTAAGAGGCTGGTATTTAGTCTCTTTAGGTCTGTTGTCCAAATATAGTGTCAAGATTATCCTCAGTTGTCCAGTACATACGCTGTGGATGAGAACAGAATGTAAAACACTTATGGGTCGGGTGTAGTTCTCTCCACACATCCATCATGCTTATTTCTTTGAGCAGTTTTCTAGTGTACAAAGCTTCTAATTTTATATTTCTTGTTCTGTTCGTGGAGTCCAGAGAGGTAGAGGTAGAGATGTAGTTTGATATTCCAGTCCCCCGCACATATCAGCACACCTGATGCTTCCATAGTTATCGACTTAAACACCTTTTTAATCAAGTCCTTATCGTTTGTGCATTAAATGATGATATGACATATTTTCATTCATTCATTTGAAAATGACTCAGTAACTTAACATTTTACCTGTAGATGAGTCTGGATTCACATTCTAGTAGTCGGAGCTCTTCCCTGGATCACCTCGTTTTCCTGTAAAGATTACACAGAAACTAAACCTTTAACAATATAAACAAAGTCTGTTACTTTGTGTTAATACCACATGTTCTGAGCTGAGTTTAGAAACTAAAATTAAACAATCACAGTCTGCATGTACAGGTATGGTATTCAGGTGTCCACAAACTTTTGGTAAAGTGACATACAGTATGTGGTATTGTTGTTTGAACTGAGAATTTGCAATAATTGACTTGTGTAATGTTTTGTGTACTCACTCCTCTGTCCAACATCTCTGAGCTCAGTCTGAGATTTGACATTTGTGGAGCCACCGGCCCGTCCAACTGAAATCAGAACATTTTAACTGGCTTGAATTTCAATCATATGATGTTGGAGAGCTGTGAATGGATCAAAGTTCATACTGTACCATCTCCAGTGTTTTCAGGACCTCTGAGTGACTCATAGACACAAGCATCACCTGTAGGTCAGTGAAAATCAGCACAAAGGAAAATCATTTTAAAGAAGCTGATTTAGTTGAGCAGGAAACATTGTTATTATTAATGTAACGGCTCATGAACTTGAAGCACATTGCAGCTCTGGAAGCAAGTTTGTTTGAACGGAGAGCTGACCGTGGAGAAGAGAGGAGTATATGTGCTGCTGATTTTCATCCTGGCTGACAGTCTGGACTGTGGCAGGGATCTGACTGGTTCTCTGAGACTGGCTCCATGTGACACATGAAAAAGATTCAGGATTCACGTTATTGTAGTCAGAGCTCTTCTCAGTGTCATGTCTCCCTGTTAAGATAAATGCATCAGATTATTTAATGACTCTCACACTCTATGTACTATTAGAGGTTGGTAGTTGTGATAACAACTAATATATTATCATACTTGATAGTTTTAGCAGTGACTCCTCACCTTGAAGCTGAAGATGAGATGTAATATTTCTGGATTCATGGTCTGGTTCCCCTGAAATCAGAATGTTCCATGAGTTTAGATGAGTCACTGATAATAATCTAATGTCTGACAGCTCCACATGAATCAAAGTTTCTACTGTACCACTTCCTGTGTTTCCAGAGCCTCTGATTGATTCATAGACACAAACATCAGCTACAGGTCAGAGAAAATCAAGACAACATCCAATGAGTCACTTGAGCTTTTGATTGAAAAGTCAAAGTGGGTGTTAGAAATAGTTGTGAAAAGAATGATTGGAAAGGCTGACCATGGAGAAGAGAGGAGTAAACTTGAGTTTCATTCTGGTTCACTGTTTGCTGTGTAGCAGAGCCTTGGTTGATGTTCAGAGACTGAGAGAGACTAAAGCATGAAGGAGTTTAATAAGGAACATGGAAAGTATTGTTATGATGATCAAGATGAGACAAGAGTGTTGGACCAACCTGTTACTGCATGCATCTGGAAAAGAGACAAATACAAATATGTGTACAAGTGTTCTTCACTTCATGTCATAAGATCAGAATTTATCAGTGATTTTTAGTAAATGATCAACTGGAAAATGTCTCACCCTTTATTTTTCTGAAGCAACAAAGAAGCAGCAGCAGGAGAATAATCAGTGAAATTCCACAAACCAGTCCAACGATCAATGGAAGAAGAGATGAAGAGCTCTCAGACCTGGACACTGATGTAAATAATAATGAGCTTCAATTAAATATGAGTATTAATCAACTTAACAAATGGTCTTTTCATATGACGACTGCTACTATTAAAAATAAACTGAAAACTAACTCACATGTTACAGCCATCCAACTCTGTGGTGATTGTTTTCCTGAGGACTGACACTTGTAGAAGCCTTCATCTGACTTTGACACTGCAGAGATGTTCAGCTCCTCTCTGGTATCATGTTGGATGAGTTTGTCATTGTGATAGAAAAACACAGTAGAAAGAACATTTTGTGTCTTCAACTTGCAGCCAAGAGAAACAGAATCTCCCTCAGTGACAGGATGGACAGGGCTCACCAGGATGATACCATCAGCTGGAAAACAGTCAAACAACATGACATTTAATGTAGAGATCAGCAGATTCAGGGTGATGACAGTAACATGTGATTAATACTCACTCTGTCCAGTGATGTTGACTGCGTTGCTGAAAGCTGATCCAGACTCACACCAGTACACTGCATTACTGTTCCCTAACCTATTAACATTACATGTTGATCCAGTCATTGTCCCCCAGGTAGAACAGTGTGACAGGACGCCATCATCAGTAAACCTCCTCACTCTCCACTCAGTAGAGTTTCCCTCACAGCTCAGAGAGACAGAGTCAGAGGTGAAGTGCTGCACTCTGTCAGGATTCACTGTGAGAGACGCCGATGAATGGAAATCTGACAAAGAGTCAAAGCAACAACAGTGATATTAATATTAAAACGGCCACAATACAAATACTTATTTACTTTCATTTCTTTTTTTTTTACTTGCTGAAAATTAGTGCAAACATGTCAAGCTGCAGTGTTTTGGTCAAACTATTTTTTCTACATTTCAGTTTATTTTAGTTGATATACACCAAGCAGCAGTGTGTAAAATGAGAAACTACATGTGTACTCTGACAATCTGATCAGTTAGAGCAGTAACATGAGCAAAGATGAAGAGTAAAGACTCAAACACATGTCGTAAACATGACGCAACTTACACCCACACATCACAACACAACACAACACAACACAACACAAAACAACACAACTCAACACAACACAACACAACACAACACAAATAACCTCCTGTGTTTCATAGACAACCTGTACCAGTTTATTTTGTCTGTCAGAAAAAAAGTTTCAAAGTCTTGAAACTCTTTTTTGTGTTTCTCATTTTCTCCGATTTGTTGAGAGGAAAACATGATGGTTAAAGAGAATTAGTTTGAGGTAGAAAAAAGGAAATATCATACTAACATTAGAGGAACATAAATATGCAGTCGATGAATTGTAAATATGTGTTTTAGTTTTCTAGATACTGCATGGAGGTCACAGATAAAAGATGACTAATAAAAGTAAAGACATAACATCTAGTTACTGAGAGAACAGATGGAAACAGACTGACCTCCAGACCAGACAAACTGAGGTGGACTGTAATCAGTGTAAAACACTGGCTCTCCTCTTCCAGCTCTACACACATATCCTGCTGTGTGTGTCTGTCCATCAATGATGTAGGAATCTTGTTCAGTTCCATTGATGCTACCAGGAAGCAGCTCATAGTTGGAATATTGATACTTGTGTGATAGATCAGGAACAGCTTTATACCAGTAAAACCTCCATCCTGCAGATGGATGTTCAACCTCACAGCTCAGAGTTACTGAGGCTCCAGGACTCAGCCATGATGGAGACACAGAGAGGACAGGTTGTTTACCTGTTGAAAGAGATTTTAAACATGTGATGTCTCGTCTCTTAACATAGAATACAACTTCTATAAAAATGTTCACTTTAATTTACAATCTTTGTGAATATGTAAATACCGAACATTTAAAATCTCTACATAATAACAAAATGTTTCAGTGTCTGTGGGTCAGTGGGTAGAGTGGGTTGTCCATGAACCAGAGGGTTAGTGTAGCACTGGTGTGTCAATGTGTGTGTGCTATTGTGAGCAAATGTTTAGATGAGTCTGTGCCTGTAAAGCTTTGAGCATTAATAGGTGTTAAACCTTCGTCCACATGAATGTTTTTAAACATTCATCATGTTTTGGGATACTACAGTAAAAATATAGTTTAGCAGCAAATGTTGAGTTTTGTTGGTGGAGGAGGTGAAACACACTGAGATAAATTCATCTTTTAAACAAACTGATATGTACAGCACATGGAGAGTTCCTCCTTTAATCCTGAATGTTCCACATGTGTCACTCAGTGATTCATGTCTATTTTATTCTATTTCTCTGACTCTTTTTAACAAACCGAAAACATAGACAGTTTGGTGTAGTAAATGATGGGATGGGAAGGATTGTCCATAATGGAGAGAAGTTTACTCCCTGCTGATCACTTGTCCAGCCTTTCTGATCAATTTGTTCATCCTGCTCATAAAATGAAACTGATATGGATGATAGATGTTCATCTTACCTGATACATTCAGTCTGATGGTATCACTCCACTCTGTTAAATCGTAGTCTCTTCTACCTCTACATCTGTATTCTCCACTGTCAGACTCAGTAGCTCCATTGATCCTGTATTCTCTGGATGTTGGAGGTTTGTTTAACTCGTCTTGTTTCCATTCATACGTCCACTGAGTTCCTCCACCTCCCTGGATCTCACATCTGAGGGTGATTGTCTCTCCTGTGAATATCTGAGGCCAGTTGGGTTGAAGGATCACTGTGGCCTTACTGGGAACTGTTCACATAAAAACATCCAGTTACAGTACTGACAGAAACATAAACTCTAACAATATTTAGTGTTTGTCTAGTATTTCTAATAATACATTTCTTGGTTTCGAGTTCTTTGATTTTATTTTGTTTTGTTTTTCAACTCCAAAAATAGAAATATACAAATATTAATATAAAATAATATTAATTCATATTATATAGATATTTACATTTTATTTAAAAACAGATCTTCTGTCCACATAGTGATATTATTTTAGTAAAAACCAAAAGCTGAAATATTTCAAAACTGAACTGTCAGAGGGAGAATGAGTGTTAATGAAGGACAACAACACAACATTAAAATGCTACAAACAAATGTTCTATATGTGTTCTTCGTCACGTGAGTAAGCGTATTGCGTCACTTCCTGATTCTGCACCGCTGCTGTGTGTGCTTGCACTGTTTTAGCTCCATTAAAATCACAGAAACGTTTTCTGTATAAGTGGTGAGACTCGTGTTTTGAGTTTACCCAACCACCTTTCCTTGTTAATCTCGCGTTTCTTTTCATTTTAATCACCTTTGGTGTATTTAGCAACTATGGCTACTTTCTCTCTCTCTACTTCTCCTTCTCTCTCCTGCTCATCGTGTCACATGTTTAGCTACTCCTCTGCCTCCTTTAGTGTTAATGGTACCTGTAATAAATGTAGTTTATTTGTAGCTTTGGAGGCGAGGTTCTCTGAATTGGAAGCACGGCCCCGCACCATGCAAAACCCAATAGCTAGTGTTGGGTTTTAAAGGGGTTAATAAGGCCTGGATGTAAAAGCTGCCCCCTGAGTTTAATGGAAAAGAAGAGAAAAGAAGATAAGATAAGCAAAAGGGCCGACTAGCACGGTTTAAAGGCCGGAGGGGTCTGATCAACCCCCAAAAAGGACTGCAGTCTAGGAGTTCAGGGTTTAGAAGGTCCCCTTTGTCTGAATATTTAGGCTTGTAGATTGCCTATGTATTCAGAGAATAGAAGCTGCCACTCCGCCCTGTAGATCAGAATAGGAGTTAGGGTTTAAAAGGTCTCCCTTTGTTTGAATACTTAGTCATGTGGATCCCCTGGGTGTTCAAAGAAAAACAGCTGCCACTCCGAACGCTCAAGTAGAACAGACAAGGAGTTAGGGTTTAAAAGGTCCCCCTTTTGTCTGAATATTTAGGCACGTGGATCCCCTGGGAGAATAAAAGCTACCACTCTGAATGTCTGAGTAGATAGATAGATAGATAGATAGATAGATAGATAGATAGATAGATAGATAGATAGATAGATAGATAGATAGATAGATAGATTACTTAATTCATCCCCGAAGGGAAATGAGGTAAAGGAGTTGGAGAAGTACAGGAGAAGAATTCAGAGGTCTCTCAATCAGACAATTCAGGCCTGATATTGCCTGATTGTCTGAATGTAAAAGACACCCTCTGAGTTAATAAAATAAAAATAAGAAATCATTATAAAATAGCAGAAATAGAGAAAGAAAAAAGAAGCTATGAGGTTTATGTGGGTATGAATAAGGTGTCTTGTGTTTTTTACTGTTGTGAGTGAGATCTGCAGAGCACGCCGAAGCAGCGGGTAGACGGAAACCTAACAGTGATAACATAAGTCATCACTGTTGAAGTAAGCTGTTCAAGGGTCTAAATAAGTTCTGGTGTCATGACCGGGTCCTTACGTGAACGGTCACTTGGGCTGAGAACTCGGGACATAGCGTGCCATACCTCTCAGCTGGCCAGAGTGTGTGAATGAGAACAATTGATTCAACTGATGGCGCAATTTGAAAAATCAGGGAGGTTATCAAAGCAAAGAAAGAAAAAGAAAAGGTAAAGATTGAAAATCATTTAAAATTTACAAGCATGCATTTTAGCAGTTGCTTTAATAGCCACAATAACATTCCAGTGCAAGCGGTCCAGACTGGAGAAAAGCAGGAACATAAAGACGGGCTAACGAGGACAACCGCCGCTACAGCTGGTGAGATACCCCTTCCATACACACCATGGGAAGCACAGGCTAATGCACCAACATAAAAAAAAAATTAAAAAAAAATAATAATCCATCTGTAGACACTAGAACTACGATGGAGAGAGCCGGGTAGGAGGACTCTAATGAACAGTATAGCCCAAATAATTTGTTTGTACAGATGCCACAAATTTGTAACCAAGATTGTAACCAAAGGCATGCTTACATGTGAATTAAAAACCCACGCTGGGCGAGGCTGTTGAGCAAGCATATAAAGAAGAGGTAAGAGAGGAGCAGTTTAAAGAAATGAAAAGTATGTTGAATGAATTAAAAGATGAAAGGGCCAAATTAACCGTTAAAGCCAGTGAAGTGGAGTCAAGGTCAGAGTATGGAGACACAGGAGGGAGTGACGAAGGGAGTGAGGAAGATAGAGCATGGGGGTTTAGAAAGTGGATGACAGGGATGTGATAAGATACCTGGAAGAACAAACAAGAAAACCACATGATACTGAACAACTAACAAAGGTTGTTAGTTGTTGGGAGAGCAACAACAGTTGGGAGAGAACACCGCAAAACAGATTGAGGCACTGGAAAGATTAGAACATGGACTGCAAAACAGTTAAGAGAACACCGTGTCCCAAACATACCATTACAGAAAGAAACAATTACAGAGAAAGAGCAGACTCAGACTGCTCTGAATCAGAATCAGAGAGTGAAGTAGGGCAGATGCAGGCATCACCAACCTGACCAAAACCTTGAGAGGCCTTAGAGCCCTCTCGAATGAATTAAAAGACCATTTCAGGGTCACCGGCCCCTTATCTGGCCTGTTTAATAAATCTTTGGCAAATGGGGAAAATTAGTAGCTAGCTTGCTGGCTATTGCATTTGTGGTGTTTGCTCTGTGTGGTTGTTGTTGCATCCCATGTATTAGGGCTCTCATTGTGCAGTGTATCGACAAGACATTGGGGAATGTGGAATCCAAGGGAGAGTCCCCAGAATATCAGATGAATCTCACGGAGAGTCCATTCCAACATTCAGACAGGGACTCTGACAACGAGCCTGACCTGGATGATGTAGTGTGAGCTCAGGGTCTACAATAACTGATCTCACAATGTCAGAATAGCATTTTGCTTTGTGGCTTACTTCTAGGCTTTGGCTTTTGATATATACGCATAGATCTGTTTTATACACACATAGTGAATGTTAGTTAATTTTCCAAAGATGTTGCACACACAACCTGAGCCTACTGGAGAGATGGAAACGTGTTTGGGGGAGCACGTTTAAGGGACCGCTGGAAGGAGACTCAGGTTACAAATATAGTTTAGATTGCATCCATACACCCATTTCATACAGGGCTTTTACATTACATGATAATTTAGGGGTGGAGTACCCTTAAGGCACGCCAACAGGGAGATTTGTTGGGTTTTAAAGGGGTTAATAAGGCCTTCAGCCTATGTATAACCTTGGGAAGAATCAAGAAGAATGTTATTTGCACTATCTCATCATATCAGGAGTTGTCTTTGGCTTTGCTACAGCTTTCTCACAGACTAGGACACATCACACCCTGATATCTCACACGCTGGAAACCAGATAAAGCTAATTGGCTACACATAGAAACTCACTGACACATGAGAGGCAGTACTCCTCCCCATTGTCTTACAGGTGGGGTGTAGGTAGAATAAGGTCACTGTACATCCCTGAAGTGGGGCTTTTGGTTCTTTTACCCCTAAGGTGAACTGACCAAAGCCTCAGCGCTGAAATCAATATCTATTCTCTGTGTACCAAATAAATATCCAAAACATGAGAAATTGTCACATGATTTGTGCATAGGTGAACTACCCTTTCCGAAATGTATAAAGATCTTGGGCTGAAGGAGAGGAAAATATCCTCCTTCGACACTAGCAAGCGCCCTGTAGCCGGTGCGGGCCGACCAAGCGCAGCTCCTGCTAGCATAGCTCCTGCTAGCTGTCGCCCTGCAGCTCCCGAGCAGCCGGGAAATCAGGGCGGTTGGGTGACGGTACTTAGGAAGCATAGTCTTACCCGGCCCACGGAGCACCACCAACCGCTTCACGTTTCTAACAGATTTTCCCCACTCGGCGGGTGCTTCTCTTATCTCTAGGAATTTGGGCAATTTTATTAACACCCCAAAACCATGACAACCCAGAGTTCAGCCCAGGAGACAGAGCTGCAGTCTTATCTAAATCATCTAAATCTCTTTTAGTGACCGATTTGATAACTGATCATCAGATTGATCTATTTAGTTTGACTGAAATGTGGCTGCAGGACGATGAATATGTCAGTTTAAATGAGTCCACGCCACCCAGTCATAGTAACTATCACATTCTATCACAGGATTGGCAGCAATCTTCCACTCTGATTTATGTATTAATCCTAGATCTAAGCAAAGCTTTAATTCTTTTGAAAGCCTTTCTCTTAGTCTTGCTCATCCAGACTGTAAAACACAAAAAACAATTCTCTTCATTGTGGTGTATCACCCGCCTGCTCCTTACTCGGAATATTTAGCTGAATTCTCTGAGTTTCTGTATGATTCAGTGCTTAGAACAGATAAAGTCATTATAGTAGGTGACTTTAACATCCATGTTGATGTTGGTAGTGACAGTCTTAGCTCTTCATTTATGTCATTATTAGACTCAGTTGGCTTTTCTCAGAATGTAAATGGTTCAACTCACTGTTTCAGTCACACCTTAGATCTTGTACTAACTTATGGCATAGAAACTGAAGGTCTAACTGTATATTCTCACAACCCTCTATTGTCCGATCATTCTCTTGTAACATTTGAATTTACTATAAGTAATTACATAGAAATTGGAAAGACATTTCGTTATGGTAGACATTTATCCGATGATGCTATAACTAGATATAAGGAATTAATACCTTCAGTATTTACCTCAGTGCCTTATGTTAGTGATGTGGATGTCAGCAACCACAATCTAACTCAATCACAAATAGTTTATTTTGTTGACAGCACCACAGCATCACTTAGTACAACTCTAAATCTAGTCGCTCCTCTTAAAAAGAAGGTGGTAAATCGAAGGAGGGTAGGTCCATGGTATAATTCACAGTTGCGTAGTTCAAGGCAGGCAGTTCAAAAGCTGTAAAGAATTTGACACTCCACTAGTTCTGAAGAAGCTCACATAGCCTGGAAAGATAGTTTAATAACTTATATATATATATATATATAAAAAAAAAATCTCCGTAAAATTAGAACAGCATATTATTCTTCATTAATAGAAGAGAACAAGAACAACCCCAGATTTCTTTTCAGCACTGTAGCCAGGCTGACAAAGAGTCACAGCTCTGTTGAGCCATCTATTCCTTCAGCCCTCAGCAGTAATGACTTCAGGAGCTTCTTTACTGATAAAATTGTTGGCATTAGAGATAAAATTCATAGCCCCCTTCCATCCGTCAAAGATGTTAGTACAGTGGCATTAGAAACCTCTGTAGGACCTAGTCAATATTTGGATTCTTTCTCTCTAATTGATCTTCCTGAGCTCACTTCAGTTATTACAGCATCTAAACCATCAACTTGTCTTCTAGACCCCATCCCAACTAAGTTGCTCAAGGAGGTTTTTCCATTAATTAATACATCCATATTAAATCAGATAAACTTATCTTTATTAATAGCATATGTGCCCCAGTCTTTTAAAACAGCTGTAATTAAACCATTACTTAAAAAACCCACTCTTGACCCAGATGTTTTAGCCAACTATAGGCCAATTTCCAACCTTCCTTTTATCTCTAAAGTTTTAGAAAGGGTTGTTGTCAATCAGTTGGTTGATCATTTAAACAGGAATGGTTCGTTTGAAGAGTTTCAGTCAGGTTTTAGAGCTCATCATAGTACAGAAACGGCTCTGGTTAAAGTTACCAATGATCTCCTCATGGCTTCAGACAATGGACTTGTCTCTATACTTGTCCTGCTAGATCTTAGTGCTGCATTCAACACTATTGATCACAGTATTCTACTACAGAGACTTGAAAGTGTGATCAAGATTACAGGAACTGCGTTAGACTGGTTTTAATCATATCTGTCAGACAGATTCAG
>NC_061770.1:53467914-53500347 GCF_022458985.1 Mugil cephalus | reverse complement strand
TTGGGGGGAAAAAGGCCTTCAGCTGTGTATAACCTTGGAAGAATCAGGAAGAATGTTACTTACGCTATCTCACCATATAAGGAGTTGTCTTTGGCTTTGCTACAGTTTGCTCATGGACTAGGACACATCACACCCTAATATCTCACACGCTGTAAACCAGATGAAGCTAACTGGTTACACATAGAAACTCACTGACACATGAGAGGCAGTACTCCTCCCCATTGTCTTACGGGCGGGTCTAGGTAGAATAAGGTCAATGTACGTCCCTGAAGTGGGGCTTTTGGTTCTTTTTACCCCTAAGGTGAACTGACGAAGCCCTCAGCGCTGAAATCAATATCTATTCTCTGTGTACCAAATAAATATCCAAAACGTGAGAAATTGTCGAACGTTATAAAGATCCTGGGCTGAAGGAGAGGAAAATATCCTCCTTCGACAGTATAGTCCCTCGAGTATGAATCTTTTAATGGAGTACAACTCAATACATTAAGAAGTTTAACTTTTATAAAAATAAATAGATAAAATAAAATACATGGATTTTATTTTACTGTGAAAGACATACTGGTTTTGTACTGTTTTTGTATCCATGTCAAACAACATCAATTAGCAGATGGTTTGCTGAGACTGAATAATACTACCAAGGAGTTTATGAAGCATTTAAAGAATTCCATTTAATGGTGCATGTTATGTTTACTCTCAGTTTGTTTCATACATAAGTGCTTCTCGTTGCCTGTGTGCCACAATACATCAATTTTCCATTGGGTTACGATGAATCATCTGAATGCTATCTTACATAAAACTGCATTGAAAATCATATATATTATGAATGTGTAGTGGTTTCAGGCTTTTGATAGCAAGTATTTACAGACATGTCAACAAATGACTGTTTCGTAGAAATAACTAAATGTTTTTTGATGACTTTGAGGATGAATCCCAGAGTCCGCCTCCGGGCTGAAAATACTACTTATTTTTAAATGACTGGCATTTACAAACCAACTAACTTCTACTCTCTCTACAGAGCAGCTTATTTGCCATTTGATTGGCAGCTGTTTATGGGTTTTTGTTTCCTATCTGCAATTATCTGTTACTTTCTGGTAAAAGTCCTCCTTATCATCTAGCTTCTGTCTCAGTGAAGATCACTGCCAGGGAAGAAAGCCGTCCTTGATCAGTCCTGCTCCGGGTGTATGTTTTGAGTCTTCTCAGTGGTGACAATGACCACTCAACCAACGCTGTAGTAGCTGGCACAGAAATTCTTCAAATCACAAAATCCCATCTGAGTCAGACATTGCCACAAATTGAGAAAAGAAGGGAAGGAAAGCAGAAAAGGCATTTTTTTTAGCAGGACATCCACACAGCCAGTCTTTTCGTGTATACCACTCCGTTGAAAAGAGCGGGTAATCTTCTGTCTCATAGTCTGAAGCAAAACCTTTCAGCTCCGGCGTTGGTCTTCCTTTAATTAATATCTCCTGCTTAGATTGAAAGTCCACTTTAGAAGTTGTTTTAGCTTAGAAATGTAGTCCTCCATGTTGGAAGTCAGGCTGGACGAGAGGCGGAAAAAATAAATGGATTGCTGCACTTGACTTGCTAACTGTATGTCATACCTAGCCTAGCTTGCTGTCACTTACGAATATCTGGATCATGGCGCCCCCTGCCATGAGGAAAGAGAACTGCCTGCCTCACCTACAACCTCTTCTCAGCCGTGTCGCTCAGCACACGAAACACGTTACAAGCATACAGTTGGTGACAAAAAATGTACATTATATACATCAGTTAAACTATGGAAAATCAGTTCATATATTAAATGTGTTTGAACCTTTTTATTGTTGTATACAGTTAGTGAGGGGTTGATAATCCAAGGTGAGGCTCAGCTCGCTGCTGCCCTCACCCGGGTTCTCTTCCAAACATTTGAATGGGAAATTGCGAATATCAGCGATTTTGAATAAACAATGATCAAAATTGGTGATGCTAAATGAAAAAAAAAAAAACTTTAAAGTACAAATCACTGGATAAATATAACCATTTAATTTATTTCATCATATTTTATTCTTTCCGTGATGATTTTTCTCTCCGCTGACCACACGTCACTGTGTCTCTGTATAGTTCTCACCTCTTCCTTGTTGCCAGCCCTCAAAGCCCTCACGTTGCCTCATGTGTTTCGTGCATTTAGTTTTGTTCCAACAAAAGTACACTTACTATTGTTTAAAATGTTGTTTAATTTTCATTTATTGTCCTCTGTTGTTCTGCTTGTACCTGGCCCGTAACCATTATACTCTGTATTTGGAGCCGTTTTAAACCAATGGTATGATCCTAGTCTGTCCTCAGATGGGATTGGCTGCATGAGGTGCCATCAAGTAAAGTCCCGCCCCAGCCTGCATGGACTTTTTTTTTAAAGATTGATTCTCAGTGACAACTCGATCTTTTCGTTCGCTACAAATGATCGTCTCTGTTAGACACATCACCAGCTCAGAGACGCATTGGACGTCGTAACCTCCACATCATTCACTCTTAACGCACGGAGCAACTGGCTCGAACTTCATAAGAATAAGAGCAGGTACCTGAAACTCAAGAAATCAATCTTTCCATCGATGTATAACATGTGTTTGCACATAGACAGAGGCTGAGTTCATCCCTGGTTTAAACAGTGAACAGGGTTAAGACACAGGCACCAGGCATCATGTTGATAAAAGTCTGCTCTGTTCAGACTGTCAGAGACACAAATTCCACCAGTGATATCTGTAATCCTCTCCATTCACTCACTTGATCCACACCGTTCAAACAGAAAGTCATAAATGTACTTACAGGATAAGACCAACACACAGAGCACAGTCTGTCCCATCTCCACATCCAGCTCTGTCTCACTGTGCTGCACTGCTCATGTCAAACTGTTCTTCAAACTGCAAAGACAGAAGTTACATTGCCTTTTTTGTATTTCGTTGTAGAAAACCTCCCTGTGCTTACTTCCCCTTTAGAAAAAGCTTGAACCACTTATACGACTATAGACTTGACCACAGCAGTTGTTTGACACCTACATTTCCTGACTGCAGCAGATATTATTAGTTTGTGTCTTTTGCAGAAGTTGCTGCTGTTGCATCCACAGAGTGTGTACTGATGAAGTGTGTGTTGTGTAGACATACCAACATACAGTATGTATATAGAATTACAATGCACACAGATAATGACTGAAAGGGTCAGGTATTGACCAAATAAATTCTCCAAACTTAATGTTTAATCCTTCTGCATTTATCTGCATCTGGCCCATGTATTAAATGGAGCACTGAGAGTACTGAGCAGAGAGTACAGACATTCTTTAGTTTAACTTTTATTTCTACTGAAACTTCAGAGATTCTATACATAGAGGGGGAATCAATTAAACAAAGCACTGAAAGAACCTGTGTGTTGTTCAGTTGTGCTGCACAGTTCACTCAGTAAGGCCTGTAAAGAAACTGGCAGTTCCTCTTCACACAGAGAGGTGTGATAGCCAGTATTGGGCATCATCACACTTAAACCACAGCTAATGTGTTAACAAGAAGACAGCAGGCATCATTCACTGTGCTCACTAACTTATTTACATACATTTGCATTTCCTGTTGTTGTTGCTAAACTGTCAGCCTCAACAGTTGCCTCCCACCAGTGTGATGTTAGGTTGAATACATTAAATAGTGGGTGCTGAACAAAATGTCTATAAAACAAATAAACACTGTACAGTGATTTGATACTGTTCATCTGTCCTGATATAAACCAGCACACAAACATTCTCTAAACACTGGGTGATGTACGTTGATCAAGGTAACTCTGGCTCATAGCGGTCACTACAGTGGACAGCTGTTTAAAAGTCATTTCCTGCCATATACAATGGTTTCTATGTAGGAGTTGCATATCAGCCATTAGAATGCTCTCTGCTGCCACCGTCCATTTAGATTCATTCAGTGGTTAGTTTTTGTAACTACAAGTGAACCTCCTCTGAATCCAAGATGGCCGACAGGAAGCCACACACATTGACAACTGCTGGAATATCTTGTCAATCCTTCTATTCCAGGAGAAGACCTAGAGGTAAAAAAAGAAATAAATAAAAATATGATGATATGCAGGAGTATCTAAGTAACAATAATTATTGTTTTAGTTTTGAAAATGTTACTTCAAATAAGTAGAAATTTGCAATTAACCGCGTGTCCAACAAAGTGAACGTCATGCATTGCTAAGTAGTTCCAACATAAGTCATGTAGCCTTAGCCTTAGACTAACTTTATTGTCATTTTGTATGCACAGGGTGTATAAAGAACGAAATTTTGTTGCATATGGCTCACGACAATGTAATAAAATTACAATGAAAGTACAATATAAAGTGCAGCAGCGATAGGAATCATAGTGCAAGAAGAAACTGTTTTAAATAATGTTAAAAAATGTACAACAATATTCACACTGCAAAATAACTGTCAAAATAGCAGTAAAAGTTATGTATATGTGTGAAGAGGAGTCCAGTTAAGAGTTCAACAGTTCAACAGTCTGATTGTAAGGGGGACAAAGCTCTGGCAGAACCTGGTGGACCTGCACTAGATGCTGTGGAGCCTCTTTCCAGAGGGCAGCAGGGAGAACAGTCCATGGTGGGGGTGTGAGGGGTCACTGATGATGTTACGGGCTCAGGACATGCAGCGCTGTGATGAGATGTCCTGAATGGAGGGAAGAGGGGCCCCGATGATCCTCTCCGCTGTCCTCACCACTCTCCTCACGTTGTGCAGATGAGTATAGTGAGAACAGTGATGATGAGTGGCTGCCAGAGAACAATAGAGACGTAGGAGATGAGGATGATAAAGGAGATGCAGAAAGTCAGGATGCAATGAGTCAACATGCTGACAGTCAAGATGATGAGGGCCAGGATGCAGAGGGAGGTTTTCATGATGAGGGAGCTGTGAAAAATGTCTGCATGGTACCTGCCCAGAGAAATGTTCACAAGGCACCTGCCTGCACTCAAGCCCTCAAATATGTCTGGAAACTCAAAGACAACAATTTTGATGGAGACTTGCCCCTTTTCTAGGAGACTGGAGAGTGAATGTTGAGGGAAGAGAACCAGTCGATTTCTTTAGGCAACTGTTTCCCATAGATCTCATTGATGAGATTGTACACAACACCAACATGTATGCTCTGCAGAAAGGGAAAGAAAATCTGGCAGTGACAAGCGAAGAAATGCACATTTTTCTAGGGATCAACATGGTCATGGGGTACATTCGATATCCTAGGGAAAGGATGTATGGTCCAGTGAAGATGGCCTTCATCTTGGAATAATTGCAGATGCCATGTCTGGTAAACAGATATGAGTAAATTCGAGTTATCTGCACTTTGTGGATAACCATACTTACCAGCCAACAAAAAACGGAAGGCTCTTCAAAGTAAGACCGTGCCAAGTACACTTCAGAAAAGATTCCTGACGCAGCAGACCCTAAAGAATCCCAATAAAATGATGAGCAATCATTCCCTTCAAAGGCCAACTGTCAATCAAGCAATACATACCCAAAAGCCCAAACCCTGGGGAGTGAAAGTGTGGGTGAGAGCAGGGTCCTCAGGTTATGTGTACAGATTTGAAGTGTACTGGGGCTCAGCAATAGGGGTCACAGCGGTGGTTTAGGAATGGCTGGAGATGCAGTGATGCGCCTTTTTGTGACGACAGAAAGCACAAAACCCACAAGGGTTTTTTTTTGACAAGTTTGTCTGCAGCGTTCCACTCCTTGAGACCTTGAAGGACTGAGGCATCTAGGGCACAGGCACATGCAGAGCAAACAGAGTGAAAGGAGCAAAGTCAGAAAATCAAGAGTGAAAAACAACTGAAAGAAGAAGGAAGAGGGGCCTGTTCTGTTGTCAGCACTAACGGAAACATCACTGTCACACGTTGGCTTGACAGTTCAGTCATCCACATGGCATCCACCTGTGCCAGTCCCCTGAAGATGTGGCCAAAAGATGGCTCAAGAAAGAAAACACGATGATTAGTGTCCAAAGACCATTCTCAGTGGCCCTTTATCAACACATGGGTGGATCTTGTTGACCAGTGTGTGTGTCAGTGTATCCCACAGACATAGAAAAAAGCTTTTGGTCATGCGAGTGTTTTTGATGCCGTCGTTGTTGCCTGATGTCTGGATGGGAAAAAGATAAAATTCTCTCATCTTCAAAAGCTTCTGTGGCCCGTGCACGGGATTAAATGCTGGCCCCCCTTCAGCAAAGCAGGAGAGGAAGACCCAGTGGGACCCCACCTCCAGCAAAGCGCATAACAGTGACCAAAGTACCAATTGAGGTCAGGTTCAGCACAGGAAATGGAAACTGGCCCAAGCTCACCCAGGTCAAAAATGCAAACAGATGCCACGATGCTGCATGCCACACGGAAGACCAAAATACATCTGCATGCAGTGCAGTGTGACACTGTGCCCTGGATACTTTGCCAACTTTCATTAAGGTTCATTAAAAAACTCAGTGATGCAGGGGACTTTTGTTTGTTCTTTTTAGAGATGTTTTAAAACATAAATTTTAGTGACATGTTTGTTTTCTTATTTAGGTTTTAGCAATTGGGCCCTATAGAATGTTAATGTCTGAAAGTAGGTTAAAGTGTTTTCCCAAAGCATACAATGACATAAGTGCTCATGGTTTTTATGATAAATATCAGTTTGATCATTCTTCCATTATGTTTAAACTGGCATGGACATGTCTGTAACTTCCTGAAAGTCTGAGTTTACTGAGTTAATATTTGTTTTTGTTTTGTTTTGTTTTGTGTTTTTCATGCCATAAGAAAAGTAAAAACACATTTTTTAAAAAAAAATCTTGACTCAGGATTTTCATAATTCATGCATCAGAGGGGTAAAAGTTCCACAATCAAATCATCCTAAGAGGAATCTTGTGGCTCTGTGACTCACAGTGAACGTTATCACCTCTGTTCTGAAGGCTGCATGACAGAGCAGGTGACTTAGCCAGATCCAGCCACTAGTGGTCATTTGAATTTTTGTTATATTTTTGCCACTGACGTTTTTCTATGTTGTCAGTTTTAAATATGTGACATATATATTTGTCATGGATATTTCTCCTGTATATGATAAAAACATATCATATATTCCATGCTAATGATTGTTTTATTATTATTTCAGGTTGTGTGTTATGGTTTAACACATCGTGAGCTGTTATATTGATGGCTTTTCTTATTTTCGTTTATTCCAGAAGCACACACACATATAACCACACCCACCACATCTGTGTACCTTGCTTACACTCGATGAAAGCGCCATAAGGAAGGACTGTCTCCTGCTTCTTTATTCTTTTACCTAAGTCTTGGGAAACTTTAGACTGGGGTTCTAACAGGAACGCACTTTGCCATTACAATCAGAGAAGCCAGTCTGCTAACTTTAAGCTTCCGTCACAACCTCAGAATACTTATTCAAACAGGGCTATGCCACTGAACCATCAAATCGTTATACGTGTCCATTTCTTACTTTATAAGACAAAGACAAGTTGAATATTGTTTGAGTTAGAGTTTACCCGGTGGTTACCAGTGTTGGGCACGTCACTTTTAAAAAGTAATTAGTAACAGTTACTAGTTAATTCTCCCAAAAAGTACTTTTAGTAAGTGATACTCCACCCATAAAAGTAACTAGTTACCAGGGAACGTAACTATTGCGTTTCTCTTCCTTTTTTAAAGTTTAAATATGTTTAATAATTAGATTTTTTTCTTAGCAGGTTTCACAACCCAGTTGCATAGAGTAGAATTTTATAGACACATACTGACCCCGAACTTTTAATATTTATTGCACGTCAGACCCCAACTGGTAGACATACACCGCTTTCACATCGGCAAAAGTCCGGGTCGGACCTCCCCCTGTGAGAGCTACGTTTCCTGTTTTTTCCTCCCTCATACGTCATCGCGTACATTGCAGATAAATTTACTGTTGTTGATGACCTGAGAATGGACCCGTCAAACCCCCGCTCTTTCAGAAGGCTGCTGATATTAGAATAAATCACTGTGTCCTGTACAGAGCCTGATAAATTCCGCCAAATCTGCCTTTTCTCGGATTTCAGAGCGCTGCCATGATCGTTAAGTGGGAGATATCGCTAAAAAAAATGGATATAAACACAGTCGCGTTCGCCTATGCGCTTCCATTGACGATTGTGTAACAACACATTTGATTTGTTTGGAGAAAAAAAAAAAGGAACAACAATCTCTGCCCCTTTAGAGATCAGTCTTTATGGGAGTAGATCGAAAATTGTTTTTGAGCTGAAGCTTCTACAAGATACAGTCTGTCAGGCCTCTAGTCAGAATGTAACCGGCAGATACAACAACATCAGACCCAAAAATAACTCGGTGACGACTCACAACTTTCTCCCACATTCAGCAATGCTGGCCGCTCACCTCTGCTAGTTGGGTGTGGGTTGTGATTTGTGTATAAACTGAACACTGTTTGATTGGTTATCGTAAAAGTTACTGCACCTTAGCCAATCATCATCACCCATGCGGTTGTTTCGCCGCCAAAAAAACAGCGTCGCGCCTCCCGTGGCTTTAGAATCAAGTAAACGCGCCCCATTTATTTTCAGAAACGAAACGGCCGTTTTAAGATGGAAATAGTAATTAGGGTTTGATGACCCCGTTACTGAAAAAAGTAACGCCGTTTATTTTAACGCCGTTATTCCCATCACTGGTGGTTACTACAGTCTGATGAACTTCAGTGAAGAAGATAAGCAATGAACAGCACCCTCTGTTGGCTGTCAGATGTAAACACAAGATAATCATAAAAACCTGTAAGGTCTGTATTAGGAGGTTAATATATGGGAAATGAGAGGAATTATTAATCTTTTAGTGCAGTGAGAACCAAACACATCTGTACAGGATATTGTTGTGAACTGTTCTGACCCTCATTTAAGAGGGTTGCTCTCCGTCTTTCATTGAGGAGGGAGTTTTACCCTTTCATAATGGATTCACTGCTGGTTCTGAAGTGACAGTGGAAGGTTTTGGCCTGAAAGATATTGATGTGCAGTTACATAAAGTCTTTGTGGAATCAGACTTGGTATAAGGTGAAGGTGGTTGACTTTCTCATGGGGAATGATTTAACCAGTGGAAAGTTTTTGGCTGCACCTGAAGCAACAGTCAAGTTAAACAGACAGTGTCTAGATGAGCTTGTCTGGACGTTTCTAACTGGTTACTGGATCTGTGCGTAAACGTGACCAGGATGAGGTTGATTTTCCAGTTTTCTTTCTGATCGTCGTGTTGATCATTTGTGTTCTTCAGAAGTGGCAGATGATGTCAGTTCAAAGACTGTTACCGAACTGGAGCACCCGTCTTTGTTCTGTGAACAGCTGACTGCTGAGTCAAAAGGTGATGCCAGCTTATCTACTTTACTCAAAGCTCCAGTGGTGGGAGATGATGCTCTATCTTTGTCAGTGGATTATTTTGATCCAGATCCACAACTAAAGCCTCAAGCTGAGCCATGTGAAGTTGATGTGTCCCCCAGTGACGCTGTCCAGTGCTGAAGTTACCTCACCTTGTGTAAGCCAGGCAGTAGAGAGAGGTTCAGAGGAGCTGTCCGGTGCTGAAATGAGTGACTGTAGTTTGTCAGTGTCCTTGACTCAAGTGGCAGTTATGATTTAGTAAGAGGCAGATACAAAAATAATACTGAGCAGCAGTGGTGATTTTGGTTTGGAAATTTTTCATCCCATAATGTAATCCAAAAAGCACAATCAATACCCTCACAACAAAAACACAGTAGCAAATAACAGAGGGGACCACAGCACCTGACAATAAACAGGTGACGACAAATTACATCTGAATAATGACATCACACAAACAAGAGCAATCTGATAATATATCATCATATCTATAGCTCCACAAAACAGCTGTCCTATTTCCTTATCACCAGCTGCTAGAGAGAAACTTCCTTCAGGAGCCTCTCTGGTTTCTTCAAAGATGATTTAATACCAGGAAGCAACAACTGCGGAGGAAGAAAGAACTGAGGAAAATGAGATCAGGCATATTCTTTTTTTCTTGGCATTGGTCTCTGTGAGCTTCCTTCTTTTTTCAACAGAACTAACATCCCCTCCCTCTGTTTAACACTTTGACGCATCCTGTTCAGTATTGTGATGGTAAATGTCAGCATGAATTAAGATATTTATCTACAACACAAGTTAAATATTAAGACTTTTTATACACACAGTGTTCAGTGAATATATATATATATATATGTATAGTAAAAGTCTTCCAGTCTTCAGCTGAGCTTGTTGCTGCTGACTGTGACCATAGACAGTTCATTGTGACACATGGGGGCAGTGCTGCACACAACGAAAGCGCTAGAAGAAGAAAGGACAGCAAGAATGCAGCAAAAGCAGCACAAGAGACACAGACTGATGGAAACCAAAAACACTTCCATGAAACTCAACAATCATTCAGTCATTTAAACATTGAATTGACTTTAATGAACTGAGTTATTGATGAGACTAAACAGAAATAAAGTAGAATATACATCATGTTACAGTCTATAGATAGATGGTGTATTTAACCTGCAGATTGACCACATCAATGCAACAACAATAGATATAATAATCAGACAGTATCATCAGTGTTGACATTGATACAGACATTAAATCCAGATGAGGTCATTCTTTCATCTGATCTTCATTAATGACTGTGTGTCTGATGTCTGGATGGCAGCAGTTGAATAAATGTCATCAAACACATGTTTACAGATGAATGTTGTTTTTCATGTTGTTGTCCAGACTTGTCTTGTTTCACTGATGATGCACTTCTCTTTATGGACGCCATGTCCATTTCAGAAAGCAGGTTTCGCAAAAATTCTGAGATGAGTGAAACTCAGATTTTTCAGTTTCACAGAGCCTGTTCAGCTTAACTCTGACCCAGTTAAACTGGACACCATACTCTGTGAAACTAATGTGTTCACTGGCAGGGTTGTTTCAACTAACCCTGAGTTTTTCCTGCTCTTAAATCAAAGTCTGAAGACTGAAGGCAGCGGCAGACATGTCATATCCGTTTCTCAATGAGCCAGTTGACATTGAAGTGTAGATACTCAGAGAGGAGATTTTTAGACCCCTGTGTTTTATCATTTCCTGATGAGTACCTGTTTGAGCGTTACCGTTTCACTGTTCAATCAGTACTTTATCTTAATATTCTCAGCCCTCACATCACTGACTTGACACATTGTTGAAATGCTATTAGTTCCAAGCAAACTTTATCAACATATATTTATTGAAATTTTTGCATCAGAATACGTAGTACAAAGATAACTATATAATAACTATATCAACCCAAATCCCAACCCACTACCCCACTTCTCATTAATCAAGGTCTACAAAGAGGAAAAAATAAATACATAAATAAACAAAAATTAACGTAAAGATACACAAAATTAAATGCATGGTACAAGGTCATTAAAATGTGTACAGACAACAGAGCAACACTACTTAAGGGACTGTAAAGCCAGTGCAGAACATGGCATATAAGTATTTTTGCTGTGTCTTTGAGAAAATTTAAGAAACGGCATCAGATTTAAAATTCAGAAAGCTTATGTTTAAGACTGTAAGTCAGCTTGTCTAGTACCAGACATGAGGATAAATCTTAAAGCCAATGACTTATAAGGGACATGGTATATTCTTGCAGGCAATGAGGCATTTTGAATGAATAAAGCAAAGATTTATCAATTTGATTTCGTGTGGTTTTAGGGAAAGATTTCCGGGGGTAGAGGCCTAAGATACAGAACTTGAGAGATCTGAATGGATGTGGATTTTTTTAAATAGTTTTTTGTTTTTGTTTTTTAAAGATTATATTGGGGATTACAGGCTTTTTAAAGTTTTCCTGTGTCAAACATGTTGTTGCACATAAGTTAATGAATAATAAGTAGGAGTATTTGATATAGTGAGATCTTGAACAGTGCCGTTTGGTGGTGCAATAGATATGATAACATATGTTGTCAGAATAGCATTCTCTGTGCGCTAGCATTATTCAGCTACACTTTTGTTGTTACCTGTTTGTTGCCAGGTGCTGTGGTCCCATCTCTCACTTGCTACTGTGTTTTTGTTGTGAGGGTATTGATTAGTATTGGATGGCCCCACCAGAATTTCCAAACCAAAATCACCACTGCTGCTCAGTATTATTTTTGTGTCTGCCAGAATTAAATGTGTTATTTGTCTTTATTGGACTTGTCAGTGGGACTTGCCAGTATCCCTTCAGCAAAGCTAACTTTGGAACAAATTTTCCAATTAGAAACATGATCCACACAATCCTCCATCGGTAGAAGTGAATAACTATCAAGCTTTGTCACTCTTGACTTTTCTGAAATACATACAGAAACGATCTTCACCATTATTTTTATCAACAAGCAAACATGTAGAGCTCCACGCACTACAACTGTGCTCAGCAATGCCAAGCTGCATCATGTCCTCTACCTGCTGCTTAATTAATTATACCAGATCGGAAAGCAGCACATGAGAAAGATGACCCAAGAAACCTGAGGGATTGTTCAAAGTTTCTAAATTTTCCTTGAGTCAAGGACACTGACAAACTACAGTCACTGATTTCAGCACTGGACAGCTCCTCTGAACCTCTCTCTACTGCCTGGCTTACACAAGGTGAGGTAACTTCAGCACTGGACAGCGTCACTGGGGGACACATCAACTTCACATGGCTCAGCTTGAGGCTTTAGTTGTGGATCTGGATCTTACAAAATAATCCACTGACAAAGATTGAGCATCATCTCCCACTACTGGAGCTTTGAGTAAAGTAGATAAGCTGGCATCACCTTTTGCTCAGCAGTCAGCTGTTCACAGAACAAAGACGGGTGCTCCCGTTCAGTTGAAAGGATGATCCACAAAAACAGACTTGTCAGTGAGAACATACTCTTGATCTGTCTGCTTTTTATATGGAACTACTGACGCTATGCTTCTGGCATCAGCTCATATGCTCTAAGCACTTTTGCTTTTACTTTCCCAAAATCAAGACTTTCTTTTAGCTGGAACTAATAAGAACACACGGCAACAACAATATCCACATCCACATCCACTTCATTGTAGAATCCACACGCTTCTACAAAAATATTTGTCTACACCCTTTTCATTGAAAGGAGTCACCAAGTGAATGTTTCTATCAAATTCTGTAGATATGGCTGAAAAAGAAAAAAACAAAAACACTTCACTCAATCAGTCATACAGCTGTCTCAACAGTCACTGTATCACACAGAGCATCATGCTAGCCAAGACCTGTCATCTTAACTTCCTGTGACACTTTAAGACATTGCTCTCAAACCACCTCACTTCTGCTCCACAGAGCACTGAGTACTGTCCTAACTGTAGCACATATGATGTAAAATATAACAGATATGCCAACCAGTTTCTTTAGTTAATGAGTCTAGTTGTCAGAAGATATAAGGTCGGCTCAGAGAGGAATTGAACAGTCTTAAATCACACAAATACAGTAAAATTGCTTTATTGAAAAATAGTGTCTTGTTTAACAAAACAAATAACAGAACAATATTTAACAAAAAATAACTAACGACAATCTTCTGAATGGCCATTCAGTATTTTTAAAGACACAATAAATTTGAAGGTATGTATACCATATCAAATCAGCTGACAAAAACTCATATTCACACTGTACAACTTGAAAAAAATCTAGGAATGGGCTAAACATCTCACTGATTCACTATAGTGTTATATAAACACATTACAGCATAATGTCCTCAGTTGTTTTGACTTATTTATAAGAATAAAGTCAAGTACAGCTTACTACGCATTGATCCATGTCTAAACATGCACTTACCATAGTTTTACCTGAACAGGGCATATAATCATATATTGTGCCTACATTTTTCATGCTGTAATTTTTCTCATTTTACAAAATCTTCCGAAATCAACACACGTTTAATCACTTAGTACAACTATTCAAACATAACATATGTGAGTTTTGTCAACGGTTAGTTTTTATGTTACATGGATCTGGAAGTAGTGGAGCTAGTGGAGCACCAAAACACGTCGAGATACGAGTGCTATAATCCAAAAAAAACTCTGTATCTGACACAATGAACACCATTGAGCTAGGCTGTGTTTACATTTTAAGAAGTTTTGAGCTGGTTCCTTATTATATGATTCCAAAGTAAAGTAAGTTGAATGAATATGTCACACTGCTATCTTGTATTTAATGTAATTAGTAGGAAAACAATGCTTAAAGGTCTTTATTAAATTGACATTAGGACAAACAATAACATTCATAAACATAACATTCTCTCGTATTGTGTCCTGAATTTATTGTAGCAATGGTCAACAAGGGAAATTATGCCAAACTAAATGAACTGTCTCCCTCCTTCCCTAATTTACCCTCTTCTCCTGTCGGCTTTTGAGAACTGTCACACTATCTACAAATCATAGTCAAACTACACCTCTTCCCATAGTGCATTTTCAATGTCCGTGTGTACAATTTTGACCAATTAGGCTTCTCTTCCTTGTTACATACACATATTGGGGTATATGGCATCTAAGTTGGCCATTGCTCCATTGCTTTTGCTGAAATGTGTGATTCTGCTGACAGACAGACAGATAGAAAGACAGACAGACAGACAGACAGACGGGAAAGCATTTCCTTCCACCTCTGCAGGAATGATAGAGATAAAAATGACAATGAAAACTTTTCTAGCAAATTTAGAAAACTACATCATGAGATGTTATAACATTATGGGCGGCGCCAGTAAGGCTCATAATGTAATAAGTTATTACATTATTATATCATGCGCAAAGCCGCTGTTACATCATGCGCTCATGATTTTATTACATTATAAACACGATTATTATGTTATTAGTTTTTATTACATTTAAGTTACTACATTATTTCCTGTCCATCGTTTATCTCGCAGTGTTCCAGCGCGCTTAAATCGCAATGATGTGCGTTGTCAACGCGATGACGTATATGAGGGAGAGAAAAAAATAAAAACTGCCACTCCGCTCTCACAGCGGTCAGACCCGTGCAGTCTAGCAGTGTGAAAGCACACTAAGGCGGGTTTACCCGGGTCAGAAAATCCCGCGTCTCGCACTTCGCAGTTTTTCACTTGGAAGAACAGTTTGACGCGGGCAGTGCAGCACAGTGAGGCACCGCAAGGTGAGGAGATGGGACAGACTGTGTTCTGTGTTTGGTCTTATCCTGTAAGTACATTTATGACTTTTCTCTTTGAACGGTGCGGATAAAGTGAGTGAATGGAGAGGATTACAGATATACAGATATCACTGGTCGAATTTGTGCCTGACAGTCTGAGCAGAGCAGGGATGATCTCAGTCTTTGTCTATGTGCAAACACATGTCATACATCGCTGGAAAGCTCCATTTCTTGATATCAGAAGCGTGCACATCACTTCAGGATACAATCATCACTGCAGGCTCAGTAGCAACACTCGGCAACAAACCATAAACTGTATACGGCTCATCTTTTAGGTGTATTCCAACAACAAATAAAACTCCAACAAAACCGGTCCTGTTACATTACCCGAGGTTCAAGTATGTCCTCCTGTACAATAGTTCACCAGAGAGTGTTTTTACTAAAGTTTTCGCAATCTCCGTTCGAAGCGCATGTTTTCATATCATCAGCTATTAACAGTCACGCCGTCATACCAGAGCCCACCTCCGAACTCTTAACTTTTCGTTGTCCACTTCTGACCCAGTAGATGACTGTTTACCGTGTCTACAGTCACACAACAGTCAGCGAGAGGCTGGTACTTGCTCTTATTCTGATGGAGCCAGTGGCTACGTGCGTATGAGGTGTGAATATGTGCGAAATATATAAGGGGGTTATGGCGTAGCAAACGATCTAAGACTTTTATCTAAAGTGTCATAATGTTAAAACTTTATACTTTATAGTTGTGTTTTTTTCAGTTGGATTAAATATTTTAACAATAGTAACTGCCCTTTTGTAATCAAATAATACTTAGTCTTTTATGAAAACAGCAAATTAAACAAATGAATCACTTGTCAACACACAAACCATTCATAATCACTGAATTGAGATAAAATAGAAGGCTCCAAAACTTAATGAAGAGCAGTTTGGTAGTCGTTTGGAACTTGGCCAAAAGAGCCTTGAAAAAAGACGGAATTCCCACCACTACTGTGTCATGGTGTGTTCTGTTCTGTCCTGTGTCTAATTATGACACCAAAACACTAAGCCTGTATATGTACATGGGTTGGAAATAATATTTCTTTGTCGTTTGTTAATCTGTTTTACTTAAAATTGTTATATTTAAGGTTCCATGTTTGTGGATCAACTTACAAACTCCGGCACTAAGTGCATTGTGATTTATGAGCTTCTAATGAGGTTTTAATCTTTATTCTAGTGACCAGTACCCTCTTCTATGGAAACGCTCAAGGTGAGAAAAGTCTGTTCTAATTTTTTATGTATATATGTGTGTATTCTGTAAAACTGTCCTAACATCTAACATCACATACATGCCAGAACCCAGGTTTCCCAAAGAACGTTACACTATAATGAGATAATGTTACTAACTTCATGGGTTGGTGGTTTTAATGTTGTGGCTGACTGGTGGACAGCACTGTTTGTATCTGGAATACATCAAAAACTGTCCTGCACTGTTAGACATCTTTGTGTCAGGACCAGCCATAGGATGATGTTGTGTATGTCTGTGGATGTGTGTTGCAGAACTGAGGGCACTTTGTAATAAAAAAAAACCTGGACAGAGCTGAGTGTTTTCTGACCTCACTCCTCATTTATTTATCTGCTCCTGTTAACAGTGAACAGGAGCAGACTGATACAGCATCAATACAGCATCATGACAAGAACGGATCTGTTACTGTTCACACACAGACACAGTAGAGTCAGTAAAGGTTGAAATGTTTGAGCCTCATCATTGAGTCTAAAGCCAGTGAGGTGAGTGAGAACCCACATAACCAGAGGAAGAATGAATGAAACTTGGAGAGATTTATGGAGCTACTGATGACATATTCACTCCAGTTGATGAACTAATTGTCCTGACTCTGGTTTATGTATCTTTCATAGAAACAACTGAGGTTCAACAGTTCAACACTAGATGGAGTCTGATGATATTTGTTGTCACTGCAGCAGTTTTTTTTTCTAAACCAAATATTTCAGTTTTATTTTGTAGCTGTTGAGTGACATTGCAGGGGAACAGTTTATATTTACATAATAAGCTCTGAAGTTATGACTAAATTGGTTACATTTTTCTGTTTATTCAGTTTTTACTCAAACTGAGTATTTTTTGTTGTGAACAGTTTCCAGTAAGGCCACAGTGATCCTTCAAACCAACTGGCCTCAGATATTCAGAGGAGAGACAATCACCCTCAGATGTGAGATCCAGGGAGGTGGAGGAACTCACTGGACGTATGAATGGAAACAAAACGAGTTAAACAAACCTCCAACATCCAGAGAATACAAGATCAATGGAGCTACTGAGTCTGACAGTGGAGGATACAGATGTAGAGGTAGAAGAGGCTACTATTTAACAGAGTGGAGTGATACCATCAGACTGACTGTATCAGGTAAGATGAACATCTATCAGTTATATAAAGTTTTATAGTTTTACAGTGTTTTAATCTAAAGTCAATAAAACACTTTTCATTTCAACAATATTGTAGCTGTCTTTTTATTCTAGTAGCAACAGAGCTGAGAGGCAGCTTGTGGTTTAGCTATTAACATGAACAGAAATCCTTCACATTGAACCTGGAATAGAAACAAGAATATCAGAGTAACTTATTATGTGCTGTACACTTCTCCATCCAACTCTGATTTAGTCCCTCCAGGAAACTCTGGATAAACATGTTTAGGGGAAACTCCATCAAGTGGAATGTTACTGAAAATGTACAGAGAAGACAAAATAGTTTTTGTGTATCTCCCACCTCCTTTCATTTCTAAATAATAAACCAGAAGGGTAACTAATTTAAATTTAAATTAAATTAACTAACTACATTTTTACTGTAACTAAATGACTCAGTAGATGTTTAAAGTGTGATTATTTTAACAAGTTTTCCTCTAAACTCAACAGCAGGTAAACCCACAGCCACTCTGACAGGCAACAACAGACTCATACCAGTAGGAGGCAGCGTAACTCTGACCTGCTCTGTGAAGCCCTCTGCTGGATGGAGGTTTGACTGGTTCAGACATGTCTCTGTTTCTTCTCAAGCTCAGCTCATAAGAAATAATGAACCAGGGGGAAATATTATAGTCTCAGTGGGAGGTGTGTACCACTGCAGAGGAGGAAGAGGAGAACCAGTTTACTACACAACAGACAGCACAGAAGTCACTGTTATGAAAACTGGTGAGTTTAATAATTTCTTCTGGAATAAAATAACACACACTATTTAAATGTTCATCTGTTGATCAGTTGTGTAGAAAGAGACGTTCAGGCACCATCAGAAAAATGAGCATTAATAAGTAATGATTATATCATTAGGAGCTTCTACTGCTGTGATGATGGTGAAGAATTAGAAGATTAACACTCTTCATGTTCTATACAGAGATTAAGAAAAAGACTGATGTCATATAAATATTTACACTCAGTTTTATATATAATTATTAACATATAGAACATGTGTTTGAAGCATTTTGATGTTGTGTTGTTGTCCTTCATTAACACTCAGCTCCATCAACCTTCTTTCACCTTCTGACAGTTTAGTTTTGAAATATTTATATTTGGTTTTTACTAAAATAATATCACTATGTGGACAGAAGATCTGTTTTTAAATAAAATGTAAATATCTATATAATATGAATTTATATTATTTTATATTAATATTTGTACATTTCTATTTTTGGAGTTGAAAAACAAAACAAAATAAAATCAAAGAACCAGGAACCAAGAAGTATATGATCAGAAATACTAGACAAACACTAAATATTGTTAGAGTTTATGTTTCTATCAGTACTGAAACTGGATGTTTTTTATGTGAACAGTTTCCAGTAAGGCCACAGTGATCCTTCAACACAACTGGCCTCAGATATTCACAGGAGAGACAATCACCCTCAGATGTGAGATCCAGGGAGGTGGACGAACTCAGTGGACGTATGAATGGAAACAAGACGAGTTAAACAAACCTTCAACATCCAGAGAATACAGGATCAATGGAGCTACTGAGTCTGACAGTGGAGAATACAGATGTAGAGGTAGAAGAGGCTACAATTTAACAGAGTGGAGTGATACCATCAGACTGACTGTGTCAGGTAAGATGAACATCTATCAGTTATATCAGTGTTATGTAGGTTTTTGTGTTTTAATAATTTAATAATGTGTTGGACAGTTCTCACACATTAAATGCACTAATTTGTTTTTGGTTCTAGTAGATAAATGACTGAACTGTGATCACTTTAGCAAAGTTCGCCATGAATATAATTATACTGTAATAACTTATTTGTTTTATGTTTTTGCTTTAAACTGAACACAAAGTAAGCCCACAACCAAACTGACACCAGGAACTACAGTAGTTTGGTCGTTTGCAGTGACGACTGGTGGTCAAATTTGGTGGTCGGGCTAACAAATGCATATACCGATTAAATTCCTGAACAAATGACTTATTCTAACATCTTGATTTAGATTTTTCCTCATTGTCTTTCAATCGTAATTGCAGTTGAATAGCAGAATAGATTTTGGCCGATGTTGATCTAACCTCTCAGTATTTTCATTTTTGAACATGAACAGTCCCCAGCGGTCCGACTGTGACTCTGCATCCTAACTGGCCCGAGGTGTACAGTGGGGAGATGATAACTCTGAGATGTGAGATCCATGGAGTAGATGCTGAATGGGAATATGAATGGAGCTCTACTAGCTCATTCAAACCTTCCAACCAGAGAGAACTTAGAATTAGTTCAGCTTCTCCATTGAACTCCGGAGACTACATGTGTAAAGGCCGAAACAAAAGTGCGGAGAATTCCACCGAGTGGAGTGCGTCTGTGAAACTGACAGTATCAGACAGTAAGTTACAGCTTAATTCATTCTCAGTGAAATGATTGATACTTGATCAGAAATGGATTTATTGAGATGCTATGCCAAATGTTAACTTTACAAACATTTTAATATGTACAGTGTTATGATCATTTTTACAAACACCCTTGCCCAACAGAACCTCAGTCTGACATCACATGTTTAAAACCTCTTTCAACAGGTAAACAACCTGTCCTCTCTGTGTCTCCATCATGGCCGAGTCCTGGAGCAGTAACTCTGAGCTGTGAGGTTGAACATCCATCTGCAGGATGGAGGTTTTACTGGTATAAAGCTGTTCCTGATCTATCACACAAGTATCAATATTACAACTATGAGCTGCTTCCTGGTAGCATCAGTGGAACTGAACAAGATTCCTACATCATTGATGGACAGACACACACAGCAGGATATGTGTGTAGAGCTCGAAGAGGAGAGCCAGTGTTTTTACACTGATTACAGTCCACCTCAGTTTGTCTGGTCTGGAGGTCAGTGTTTTTTGTCCTTCGTTCATAGAAACATTTATTCCATTACATTCCAAGAAGAAGAAGGCAGCATGAGGACATTATTCACACTATTCAGGCTTAATTCCCCGGAGAGAGGCTGGTCAAAGGCTGGTTTAAATCTAGTACAGAGAAGCCTGAATTAGAGACGAACAAGAGAAAAAGAGGTAGATACAGGACTTGGACATTTGTGTGCTTGGGGGAGATGAATTTAAGAGATGCACTGGTTTCCAGAACGTTTGCAGTGATCTCATCAGCAGAACGAGTGCTGTGTTCTCTGCTGTGAACACTGGCTCCATAGATGAAGCTGAGACAACAAGTCATGAGTATAGTGTTTGTATTTTCTGTTGTAATATTATTATGCTTGGTTTGCACAGCCACAGAGTGTGTTTGTCATTTTCTTGTTTGTTTGTTTGTTTTTTTATCATGTCACACAAATTCTGAACATCCCAGTGTGTCAACATTTCACATGATCTTGAATAATTATGATTTTAGAAATAATTAACATTCATCCATAATTTCAGGGACCAGTCATGAAAGCTGGTCATTCATTGTACCATTCATCATTGGACTGGTTTGTGGAATTTCGCTAATTGTTCTTGTGCTTCTGCTGGTGAAGTGCTACAGAAAGGGTGAGTCCTTTTCTTGGTAAAACTGTGATAATATGAGATGACATGTTTAAGCATTTATTTTATTTGTCTCTTTTCCAGATGCATGCAGTAACAGGTTGGTCCAACACTCTTGTCTCATCTTGATCATCATAACAATACTTTCCATGTTCCTTATTAAACTCCTTCATGCTTTAGTCTCTCTCAGTCTCTGAACATCAACCAAGGCTCTGCTACACAGCAAACAGTGAACCAGAATGAAACTCAAGTTTACTCCTCTCTTCTCCATGGTCAGCCTTTCCAATCATTCTTTTCACAACTATTTCTAACACCCACTTTGACTTTTCAATCAAAAGCTCAAGTGACTCATTGGATATTGTCTTGATTTTCTGTGACCTGTAGCTGATGTTTGTGTCTATGAATCAATCAGAGGCTCTGGAAACACAGGAAGTGGTACAGTAGAAACTTTGATTCATGTGGAGCTGTCAGACATTAGATTATTATCAGTGACTCATCTAAACTCATGGAACATTCTGATGCATTTATCTTAACAGGGATGCAGGATGACATGGAGAGCTCTGACTACAATAATGTGAATCCTGAATCAGTGAAAGGTAAAAATGTTCAGACTCCAGCCACTAGATCAGGAGTAATCAAATTACATTTACAGTTGAAATGCATCATATCATTCTTTATCATGCCATTAGAAGTAACCATAGGTCAACTTCCTGCTTTATTACATCCACTTCCACACTAAGAAATACATTTGCAAAAAAATATGTATTCGTAAACTTGTGTTTCTGCCTCTTCATTAAGCAACACTTCAAGTTGTGCAAGAATTTCTTTAATTTCAGTAACAAACTTTAATCTTTTTCAATATAAAACATCACAGAGAAAACAGATTGTTAAAATAGCCTTTAATTTCATTAAAGTATATTAATTTTCTTACCTATAAATAATTCACAAAGCCAACAATGTAATATACAGTATTATCATAATAGTAAACAACAAAATTAAAATTGTACAACAATAATACATCTCTTTACAGATGTTAAAAGGAGCTACGTAAATGTACCAAGCTTTGAGTAGTTGTGTGTGAGTCAAACTGCACACTAGAACATTCATTTATGTATTTTGACATATCATCAACAAAATGTTCACACAATTGCACAGATTCATATAATACAATTATTGAAGCTGCATGATGTACAGTGTATTATGTATTTTTATAAATGATCTGTCCAAAAGCGCTACAGTTGCAATGAAAATGATTCAACTCCTATTGCAAATTATGTTCATTGGCAGAATAAATACATTTAGCAGCTGTTTGCAACAAATCAATCAAGAACAATTTAAATAGCTCAACACTACTATAAATATTACAAGTGGTTTCTCCAAATTCAACACAAGATGCCAATTTAATGTCGGCTGCTCAAACAAAATTATTAGACCCCTTCGTGACAGCATCTCTAGTATTTGGTAGACGCCCCTTTGCTGTTTTGACAAAATGAGATGTTTGCACTGCTTACAGTGGCAACTCAAAGCCGAACACGATCTGTCAGGAATCGTTGAAAAGCATTTTATTGTCTGACTTATGCCTTTCAACTAAAATTTGGAATGATTTTTGTCTTACCTCAACTTTCACACGTGTAGTATATTATTTTCTTGTTCTTCTTATCTGTCCCTTTCCTGTGCCTGGGGGTTGTGAAGGATGTATAAAGTTAAAAGTTAATGGTTAAAGGTTAATGGTTAAAAGTTAATGGTTAAAGGTCAAAAAGGTCATTTACCAGATGCCAGTTCGTAAAACGAGCCAGGACATACAACCTAAAGCTTTGTTTGTGTATGGGGGTTCTCGGGGATGACCATCCTATATAAGGTGACTGTGGGAGCTGAATGGCAGAGGGATTCGACGATTGGCCAGAGGCTCTCTCAGATTCGGCAAGAGTTTGACATTGTTCTTTCTTGTAAATAAACCTTTTTAAATGCAAGATAAGACTTGTCAGCGGTGATCACTTCTATCTTCAGCACATCAATATACAACAATTTTGGCGTCACGAACTTGGACGTGTTTGTGGCCTCTCAGCATCTGCTTTCAGTCCTGAGGAGCTGACTCCCGCATCAGCCGGCTTATATACAGGGTGAGTTTTTCACATTATAGTGCGCTGGTTTGCTCGTGGGACTGTGCAGTGTTGCTGTGGGGACACACCCGTTTAAGACTCTTTGTGGGGTGGTTGTTGTGCTGCTGTTGGAAGTTATTCGTCGTTCTAAATTTCTAAATTTGAGGTTTTTTGCGTTGCTGGCAACGCAAAAGGGGGGAAAGGATGATATAGATTTAAAGGAAATAAGAAGATAAGAAAAAGAGAAGTTAGGATTAAGGAATAAAGGGAAATAAGAGTAGGCCTACAAATAGAGAAAAAGTGAAGAAGAGAATAGAAAAGGAATAGAAGAAATAAGAGTAGAAAAGCTTAATCAGTAGCATGAGGCGCTGAACTCACATCGTGCAAAGTTAAGTGGAGGGGCTCTTTACCGCTGTAACTAGTAAGACACATGGTCTTTGGTAGCAGTGTGAAAATTGGCTTTATTGGCTTTAAAGGAATTGGCTTAAAGTAAAAATAGGATAAAAAAGAGAGAGAGAACTCCTGGGCCCAGGGGTATTAGGAACATTTGAATTTTTGTTTAAAAAAGAGGTAAATTTAGAGGAAAATAGGAAAAGAGGATATAAGAGTTAAAAAGGAATAGAGAAAAAGGGGTTCTATAGCTTGAGGCTACTAGGGCAGGTCTAGGACCGCTAGAAAGAATCGCCTAAAAAAGAAAAGAGAAGAAAATAGGAATAGTTAATAGAGAAAGGGAAAATAGTAGTTAAAAGAGAAGAAGTTAGTTAGAAGTTAAAGTCAGAGGTAGAAGTTAGAGAGAAGTTAGAGGCCTAGTTATTTGGAAGAGAAATGTGTGATCACTTTAAATTTGTGTGTTCTGTATGTGTTGTCTGTGGATCCTTGTTGTTTGTGTGGCAACCGGTTTTATGAAGTAATATGTTAGATTTTATGTTGAATAAAATGAATAAAATTAGGAAATAGGAGATTAAGGCGATAAAAATAATGATATACTTACATATTCAGTATTTGCTAAAATATTATGAGCCTTTTTTTTAAGGACATTTGATAAACATATGAGCCTGTAAAGGACGTTTGATAAATATAGTATGAGCCTTTTGTGGGGACTTTTTTGGGTTAAAATACTATGAGCCTCTGCTTGGAGGACTTTGGAAACTGTTAAAATATATGAGCCCCAGAAAAAGGACTTTATATTTAAAGAAATAATAAAGGAAAGTGTTGGCAGGAATGTGTTAGTCACATTGAAGAGTGTATTGTACTTAGTGGTTTTCTACAATGTTAAAGTGTTTGCCTGTTGTCTTTTTTTATGGGGTGAGAGTTCAAGAAGGAAGTAAAAGGACAAGGGGGAGCCCTGGAGGCAGAGGAGAGAACAGCGGGTTTCCTACCTCACAGGAAACCTGAGGCTTGCAGACGACAGCACACAGCATCTGAACCCAGCAATAAGGCCAGTGTGATTTTATCCACAGACTCTTTCTAACCTACCTGCTTTTTGACCTCTATGCATTTGTTAATGGTTGATATTGATGATACATATATTGTTTGATTGGTAATCAGATTTGGGACAACAACAGTATATTCGTTTGTTTGCACATAGCATGTATGTTGCAGTTTGAGGCTTGGCAATGACTGACCATTCAAATAACAGTTTAATTTCTGCTAAGTTGGGAAGCTGTACCTTGCAATTTGATCGGGTTGTTTGTATATGGTTGATATTGTGTGTGGACCTGGCATTGTTTGCTCTTACATCTGTAGGGTTGTTTTTGCATCCTCTGAAGTTGGCAAATTGATTCATTTGTTTGTTGATTGTGATAAAAAGGGGGAATATAGGTAGTAATAATAGTAGTGTATCAATTTAAATAAATATAATAATAGGATAATAGAATAGAGTTAAGGTTATTTTTAATTAGGTTGAATTTGATTACAGATAAAAAGAGGGTTTTACTATTATATCAAAAATGGATAACTCAAAAGTAACTACTCCTGTTGAGGTAGTTCAGAAGAATAACCCTTTAATTAAAGGTATTGCAAAGATGTCACAGAAGAGGGGTGTAAGCGTTGGCCTGAAATTGAGCAACCATGGCCAGTGATAGGAACCTTTAATCCAGAAGTAATAAAAACAATACAGGTGCTTGTGACCACATATAAGGCAGACGAAAAGAAAGGAAGAAAAGGGTGAAAGACGTAAACAGAAGAGACAAACGGAGCTTGGCATTCTCCAGTTGTTTGAGAAGGAGGGACAGAAATGGAGGGGAGAAGAAGAAAGACTGTGAAGAGAAGACGGCAGATGAAATGAAAAAGAATGTGAAGAAAACAGAGAAGTTAATGGCAGAGATTGATGCACCCTTTTCACATGTAGTTCCAGTACAGAGACCTCCGCCGTATAAGAAGGAGATGGAGCTCAGGGAAGTTTATCCTCAGGCTTCCGGTAATTAGTCAAGAGGGCAATTACCACATTAAGAATGAGGCTGAGCAGGTTATAAAAGTGGGGAAAGCAGAGACAACTATTAGGATGTATCCAAGTACAAAAAGTAAAAAGAAAACGACACGTTTGGAGACCGGAGGACGATTGAGAATTAAAAGGATGGATTTTGGAGAAGTGGAGGATCAGAGTGATGAAGAAGAAGCCATGGGAGGATATGATCCAGCAGTCAGACGACTACTGGCCAGGGGCGGAAAGAAGAGGAGGTACAACAGGAAGAAGAATGGAACTGAGAGATGAAAGTGAAGTTGAAGGTGAAAGTGGAAGTGAAAATGAGATTGGAATGAGGATAGTGATGAAGAAAGTGAGAGTCCTACTCTTTTGAAGTCTGCTAAGATAAAAAGTGCTTATAGAGAAGAAGAAAGACGACAGATTTTAAGAGAAGTTGAAGAGAATATAGATCGATGCTGTAGATGTCTGGATAAATGCATTACACCAAAAGGAAGGAAGGCATTAGAAGACCAATTACAAGAACTGCAGATTCAGAAGAAAGAGTTGTGGAAAACAGGTTCCCAAAAACAGGACAAGGAATATGAACTGCGTTCAAGGAAAGAGAAGAAGCCTGGTAAGATGTGTCCAGTTGTCATAAGAGGTCAGAACTTGGAGTATAAACCTTGGCAGAGTACTGACATGTCAGATATACTTGAGAAGTTACCTACTCTTCAAGATGGAGCACACCCTTGGATCTCAAAGTTGGAAGAGATCATGGTGGGGACGCAAGCTGCAGTAGGAGACATTAAGAGATTGCTGGCTAATATTACTTGGGGTTCCAGCCATGGGGAGATTTTGCAGAGAGCTGGATTAAACCGTTATGTGGAAACTGCTGTAAATGATTCAGAGCTGTTTGCAGCAAATAGAGGTCGAGTATGGAGAGCATTGAAAGATACATTTCCGACAAATATAAAACCCCGACAACATTCTCATTGAGCCACTGGGACAGGAAGAAAATCCGAGAGCCTATGTGTCAGAGCCTATCAGGTGTGGAGAAATGTCACAGGAAACGATCCAGAGGAGAGTCAAATGGAGCAATCAATTTTGCGAGCCAAGATACAGAAGGGGTTACCTCTACCAGTGCGGAGCAAATTGGCAGAAGTGGTTGGTCTTGGAAATATGGCGAAGGGTGTATATTACAGACCATGTAGCACATCAAGTGGACCTGTATAGAAAGAAGGAGTATGATCAGAAGGAACAAGATCAAGAAACTCTTCGGAAACTCAATCAAATACAATTGGTGGATAACAAGAAGAAGGAGAAGAAGCAGGCTTTAGTTTTACAGAGCCAGCCTGAACAAAATCAGCCGCCACCACAATTGCAGCCAAACCAGGTTCAGTTTCGATCACCTCAACCGTCCCCAGTGGTCCCTGTTGTTTATAATACACAACCAACTTTTGGCCAGCTGCAAATATGGAGAGGAAGAGGTCGAGGAACCTTTGGAAGAGGAAGAGGAAACTTTAATTTCCAACAGTTCTCAGAAGTGTGTTATAACTGTGGACAGTTTGGACACTTTGCTCGTGAGTGTGACAGACCAGGAGGAAATTTCAGAGGAAACTTCAGGGGAAATGCAGAGGAGGATTCAGAGGTCAGCAATTGATAATCCGGGGACCGGCGAACCCTTATAGGGGTCCAGAGCAAGGATTTTAGGGGTGCCCGGGAAAATTCGAAAGGGGGGTGTCAGCTGGTAGTGTCAGGGCCGGAACAAGATCCAACAATAATGGTGAAAGTAAATAATAGACCATTAGAAGTGATGGTTGATAGCGGAGCGGGTTTCACCTGTATTCGGCCTTGAAGATGCTATACACCTCCCTATGTCTGGTCGGGGTTTGAGGAGTGAAACAGCTGGTACCTCTTACAAAACCAATTGAGCTCTGTTACAAAAATCAAAAGACTACAATACCTATATTGGTTTCAGAACACACACCTATTGCACTGTTAGGAAGAGATGCTTTATGCAGATTGAAGTGTGTTATAAAGTGTACACCCGACGGCTGTTTGGTGGAGATGCCATCTGATACTGCTTACCAACTATTGATGACAACAGATGTTGAGGCCTCTTCAGTATGCTGGATTGGAGATCTTAGTGCAGAGTTTTGGAGCCTGTTAAATTGTGGGAGAAGTTCATTGTAGCAAAATATGCCTGATGCAAAACTTCCAGACTATTCGCTTCATTGTACGCTCAAGTATTTTAAGGACGCTGCCCAGTCAAATTGTGAGGAGTGGATAAGTCATCAACCAAAAGAAGTTGAACTCACCTCGTCTTGTATAATTTTGGGGACCACAAGGAGCAGCAATGATGGTTGATATGAATGAATATGTGAGCGAAGAATATAAAATCAAAGAGAGTGTACCACATGTGACTTTGATGGTGTCTGAAGAATATGAACAGAAAGATATAGGAGAAATGATGGCGGAAGCAGTAAAAGCTGTTTTTGCACCAGTAGAGGGGAATTCTGCCATCTGGAAGAGTGAGGATCAGCGGTTTCTCAAGATTATGATATCTGCTCAAGGACATGGGCGACCACAAGTTGTCCAAATGACACATGAAACGATATGTGGGGTTGAAATGGACGCAGAACGTTTTGAGGAGAGAAATGTTACAGCAAGTACCTGAATGTTTGTGGTCTCGATACAGTAAATGATATTGGTCTTGTTAAATCAGCTCAACCAGTGAAAGTGGAACTTAGACCTGGAGCCAGACCTCCTTGAAGAATCAGTATCCACTGAAAAGAAGAGGCAGTTCAAGGATTGAACCACAGCTTGAAGGACTTCTGAGAGCAGATGTGCTGAAGATAACTCAAAATCCTATAAGCCAATACGCCATTGTTGCCTTTACAGAAACCAGATGATTCCTATCGCTTGGTTCATGATTTGAGATTTGTGAACGAAGTAGTAGCCGATTTTCCAGCAGAAGTGCCAGATCCGCATACTTTGTTAGCTCAAATTCCCCCAAATGCTACACATTTTACAGTATTGGATTTATGTGGTGCATTTTTCAGTGTTCCACTGAGCGTAGAAAGTCAGGGTTTGTTAGGGTTCACATACAAGGGACAGTTTTATGTGTACAAAAGGTTGCCACAGGGATTTAAACATAGTCCTCATATTTTCAATAAAGTATTGAAAGATGATTTGGCAGGACTAGATCAAAAATTAAAAAGTACAGTGGTTCAATATGTAGATGACATTATTATTTGTTCACCAGATAAGAAAACATGTCATGAAGACTCAATTAAGCTGATGCAGATTTTGGCAGAAAATGGTCACAAGGTCTCACAGAAGAAGTTGCAATATTGTTTAGAGAGAAGGTAGTTTATTTGGGTCAAACAATATCACAGGGCCACAGAAGTATTTCTGACAGTCATTTAGAGGGCTATTCGAAAGGCTCCAAAGCCCCGAACAGTCAGGGAGATGATGACATTCCTCGGTATCACTGGTTACTCTTCAGCATGGATTGAAGATTATACAAGTTTGACAGGACCTTTAGGGCTATGATTAAAGATACTGGGAGTACTCAACTTCATTGTAATCTTCTCTGGACACAGGATGGTTTATTAGCCTTTGAAACGATTAAACAGAGGTTACAAGAAGCTCCAGCGTTAGCACTTCCAGACTATTCTAAAGATTTTTCTGTTGTACGTATCTACTTCAGCTGGGGGGAAATGTGCATGTGCAGTTCTTTGTCAGCCAACCGGGACAGGGACCAGTCCTCAACCTATTTCATATTATTCTACTGCTTACTCAGAGTTGAACTTGGACTACCACTGTGTTATTAGAGCAATGGTGGGAGTCTATTTAATGTATGACAAAGCATCTTCGGTCACGAGGGGATATCCAGTGACAATTCTTACTCATCATAGTCTCAGAAATCTTTTGAACTATGGCAGGTATACGTTGACCATGCCTAGACTTAGAGACTATAATAGGCTTTTAGAACAGGAGGATGTCACATTAGTCAGATGTGTTACGATAAATCCAGCTGAGAATTTGCCAACTCCAGAAGATGGTGAACCACATCATCAGTGTTCAAGAAGCAGAGAAATACTCAAGATTAAGGTCAGATTTGAAAGCTCTCCCACTGCGTGAGGCAGATGTAGAGTATTGGACAGATGGGTCCTGTTATCGTGTGGGAGATAATTTGAGTGCTGGTTATGCGGTGGTAAAAGCCCAGGAACAGGATTTGTTGTTGAGAAAGCGGAAGTGGTACCGCAGCCTGCATCAGCGCAGCTTGCTGAATTGGTGGGGTTAACTGAAGCATGTCTTTTAGCGGGAAAGGGAAGCGTGTGACGGTCTATACAGACTCTGCATATGCTCATAATGTGTTCATTTGTTTGGATCGGTATGGAAAAATCGAGGGTTTAAGAAAACAGATGGTTCCCCAATACAACATCACACCTCAGATAATGAAACTTCTCCATGCTATGATGAAACCTAAAGAAATAGCAATAGCTAAATGTGCAGCACATAAGAAGGATGTGTCAAGAGTCACTCAGGGTAATAAAGCGGCTGATGAGGCTGCAAAAGCAGTGACAGGAGCTGAGAAGTTGGGTAAAGTTTTCTTGGTCACACATGAAGTAGATTTGGAGGATAAGATTACAGTGAAAGATGTGGTCTTAATGCAGGAAGCTGTCTCTGAGGTGGATAAACAGTTGTGGGTAGATCGAGGGGCAACACAGGATTCTACTGGGCTTTGGAGAAATCATGAGGGACTGATAGTAGCACCTCCAGACCTGTTGGATTGATGATTCAGGAAGCACATGGCTTAGCCCATGTTGCAAGGGGGAAGTTAGGAGGAAAGATTTAAAAGAGTATGGATTTTGGGCACCATATTTGCTTGAGCAAATTGATTATGTCATAAGCAGGTGCACTATCTGTCTGAAAAATAATGTTCGGAGGGGTGTGATGGTTCCTCCAGGTCATATTCCAACGCCAAGGGATCCAATGCGTGAGTTGGTGGTGGATTTTGTCGATATGATAAAACCAGTGGGAGGTAAGAGGTACATGTTGGTCGTCGTGGATAGATTTTCACGATTGCCTGAAGCTTGTCCAACTAAGCGAAAGGATGCTCAGTCAGTTGCAAAGTTTCTGTGCAGGGAGGTCATAAGCAGATGGGGACTTCCTGATCGAATATCTTCGGATAACGGGAAGGAGTTTGTGGATAAGACTGTGAAATTGATTTTACAGAAACTGGGGATTAAACAGCGTCAGGGGCAGTTTATCATCCACAGAGTCAAGGGAGAAATGTGTGTGTGTTGATGTTTGTTTTTAAATATATTGTGTCTATTGTTTTAATGTTTGCAAAGATACTGGTGTGCTGTCTTTTCTCCACTTAGAAGGACATTGAAGGAGGATCAATGTGAGAAGCTGGGTGTTCGGGGACTGAAGGACCCTGAACTAGGACACTGTGATGAAGCTTTGCAGTGCCAGTGGGAAACGAATGGAGCAAAGTGGAAAAGAATCACAGTGCAACATACTTTTGTTTTATTAATGTTGTAATGAATGTAATTGAGTTATGTGCTTGTTAAGAAAGTGGATGTATTGGAACCTCAGTTGTTTTCTTTTTGTTTTCGGGGTGTTTAAGGAAAGTAATGCTAGGAAGGGAAAGGTCCAATGGAGGGTCCGATGGGTCGACCAGCCTGATGTTGGATATGGGTTTTGATTTATTTTCTGAGGTATCATATATATACTCTGCTTAAGATATTTCCCTATAACTTTTAGAAATCCTTCTTTTTAGTAGGCTTGGAGTACTACTGTGTGGTCGCCTTAGACAGAGGGGCCGTGAGAGAATTTCCTGTCTAGATTGAAAGGTGGACATTTTAGAAAGATGACTGTCTGATAGGTTTTCGCTCTCCACACTCCATGAATTTGTTGTATTGTTAAGGGTTGTGCTGTAACTGGCACTGTAAGAAGGACATATCATTCTGTTATAACAATGAATATGTTTTTGTGTTTGAATGTGTGTATGTGTTTTTTGGTGGTCGAGACCTAGGAGCCTCGAAGGGGGGAATGTAGTATATTATCTTCTTGTTCTTCTTATCTGTCCCTTTCCTGTGCCTGGGGGTTGTGAAGGATGTATAAAGTTAAAAGTTAATGGTTAAAGATCAAAAAGGTCATTTACCAGATGCCAGTTCGTAAAATGAGTCAGGACATACAACCTAAAGCTTTGTTTGTGTATGGGGGTTCTCGGGGATGACCATCCTATATAAGGTGACTGTGGGAGCTGAATGGCAGAGGGGATTCGACGATTGGCCAGAGGCTCTCTCAGATTCGGCAAGAGTTTGACATTGTTCTTTCTTGTAAATAAACCTTTTTAAATGCAAGATAAGACTTGTCAGCGGTGATCACTTCTTTCTTCAGCACATCAATATACAACACTACAGCTGTGGAAAAAATCATGTCTCTAGTGTGTAAATTGTGGCCAATGGGAAACTTATCGCAGTTTTTCGCAACTTACGTCTCTTACGTCTTCACCCCGAGCCTCCAGTCTACAGCAGCAAGATGTAGACTGGAGGCTCGGCCGTTGCCCCGTAGCCCCTAACAAGGGACTGAACATAAAGAGGATGTGTGCAAGCTTGTGCAGAAAACAGTGTCAACAGTGCAAGAACAAGAGACAAACACTACAACACAAACAGTACAAAACACTTGGGAGACAATGCAGCTAGAAAAAGACATTACACAGAACAGAGAGCAGCACAGAGCTGATAATCAGACTAACAGAGTATGAGTTAGGATGGGTTTGGAAAAATTTGACTGTTAACGCATCATGGGCAAGGGGTGCAAAATGTTGCCAAGGACTGCA